>NC_045603.1:56557500-56857500 GCF_009762305.2 Zalophus californianus
GCCTCAGGCTCCACTATGGCTCCAATTTTAAATAAAGGCAGAATCAGTAATGATGCTACTGATACTAAAAAAGTGAATGGATCCTGGAGGGGAGGACAGAAGTTGATGTCCACCGCATCATGATTAGAAGTCTTAACTTTATTTATCTTTATCTTTATTGCCTATCTTTAGAGGCAATGGGTAATCATGGAAGAATCCGAATCAGGCAAGAGGCATAAAGATAATGAGTGGAAGGAGGTGATGAAAGGATTGGAGGAAGGAAATTCCGGGACAGGAGTTAGGAGACTATTTGCCCAAGCAAGACAGGTAAAACAGAGGCATCAAGCAGGGCCAGGTGGGGATGGAAGGAGGGAATGCTGGAGACATGAGGGACAGAACTGAGAGGTAATTAAGAATAGAAAGCAGAAATCGGAGAAATGATAAATGTTTACTAGTCAAGGGTAGTTCTCTGGTTTCTGACCCCAGTAGCTAGCTGGAGAGTAACGCAATAATCGAGATTAAGAATTTGGGATATGGGCAGTTTTGTGATTGGCCTAAAGGAGGCAGGGGTAAGGAAGAGATACAGTTCTAGACAGACCGACTTTGAGGCGGCAATATCCAGCAGACAAAAGGATCCCAATCTCATGAGCGGTCTGGACCGGAGAAGTGGCTTTGGAAAGTATTAGCCTATGTAAGGGACAGTTAAATCATGGGAAGCTCGCCAAGTCTGCCCAAGGGGTGTGTACAGAGGAAGGAGAGAAGACTGAGGATGGAATCCATGTCATTGGGAGTTCTCACTAGTGCAATTTTTTAAAAAAATAACCCTGGCCTTAAAATCTTCCTTACTGATGTTACAATTCCCAGAATTTTTGTTTTTAACTCCCAGAATTTTCATATTACTCCTGCCTTGGATTAAGTTGCTAAAAGCATTTTGACATAATACAAGTGCTCTCTACATAACTTCGGACTTTACCAGTACAAGTTAACATAGCTAGGGTAGCCACTGAGGGAACAGACACAGAGCACCCAACTTCCAAGTGGAAGAGGGGAAGCTGGAATGAGAAAACTCATGCTACCTATTGGGTTGTGACCGCCTTCGATGAGCTGTGTTCATAATTAATTTTCTCAGATTGGGCCTGAAAGAATTAGAGAGTATTAAAAGTTCTCTCATGGACCTTTTGTACACTCCATGATATCTGATTAAATTGGAGAGTTAAGAGAAACAGAAACAAGAAATGCAAAGAAAGAAAGGAACTCAGGGGGTCTGGGGTCTGGGGCCATGGTAGGGTCTGTGCTCTTTGCTATCTCCCTCCAAGTTAGGATGGAAAACCATCAGTCATCTCCGGAGGCCCCACGTTGGTGCCCACTGTAGGAGAAACACACGAAGGCATCACCTGACTCAGAGAGGCAGACAGCAGGACCCTTGCTCTCCTCCCTGTCTTTGAACACAGGGACAGCAAAGTAAAGAAGGTGTCTGAAATATTCGAGAAATATTTCCATCAGGAAACGCATGATTCAATAACGGGCCTCAGTGTAACTTCTTAAAAAGCCCAGTGATCTACAACAAGGAGAAAGATTACTTTCATTTGCAGCTGAGGTCTGAATCATTATTTTTTAAAGGGTGTGGTTTGGTGGAATTTAAAAAATCTCTTGTTATTCTAAAACTTTAGCTGGTTTTTAATTGAGACACCCATGTCAGTTGAAAAATGTGGCATATTTCCATAGAAATAAATAGCAAAGCAAAATCTTAATTTTAAGCCATTTTAATCACTTTCCCAGACACACTGGTAATTAGTTCTGGTTGACACCACTGAAGCACTTCCCAGCAGCACTGAATATATTCGTATCAATTGAAGTTTTCCCTCATGCAGAAAGATGAGATGCCCAGGATAAAGCTGGGAGTGGGCAAACCACATTTTTCATCAGTGCCTAATAATTAGCAGAAATTCATTACTCTATGTTTGTTTGAGACTGAACAATATCAGCCTGTAATTACTGGTAGCTTAGGGCAAGGTAAATATTTGATGTGATGCTGGTAAATCAGTTTTTAGTGATACAAGGAGTTAGCTGATCATGTATTTCTTGAGCCTTTAATAAGATTGGAAGTATTAACCACAAAGGTGAGGCTGAACCCCCCCCCATCTGTTGTGCCTTCATGCTTCAAATAAAAGGAAAGACAATGCCTGTGGAACACCAAGCTAATGAACCCCCCGGGGCGGGGGGGAGCGGAACCAGGGCTGTCTACTTGGGTTAAAAACAGGAAATTGCTTTTAGCAAATTCCATGCAGGAAAAATGGCTACATGGCCTTATCACTAAAGTCCTATTTACTGTTACAAGGCTAAGCTTTGGTCTAGTTTTGATTTAAATCTTTAAATTTTTTTTTTTTTTTGAGTCTGAGTGCCTGACACTAGAGGCAAATTTAAGCTTTCCTGGTTGGCTTACTGGATATTTTTTAAGTCTTAAAGTTAAGCAATATTCTTTATGTCAAAACATAGCAGTAAGTTCTATACAATCTTCTCCAGGGGTAAATATAAAGGAGCCAATAAAAAGCGCATAGGACTTTGTAATGGTCAAAACATGAATACCTATACGCCTTGCATTTATCCCACTACAACTCAATGAGGTCCGCAGAGCCACTGGCACTATCTCCATTTGAAAAATGAGAAAATGGAGTCTTGGCAAGACTAAAGCACTGATGAGAGGTCACAGTTCCAGTCAGTGGTGGAGTCAGGCTGAGCGCAGACCATCTCACACTAGTTTGGGACTCTTTCCGTGGCCCAACATTTACCTCTGGGTCAGTGTCAAGACCAACCCAGCAGTGGTGGCTTCAGAACCAGAGGTGACTGCCTCTCTCAAGGCTTAGGAACACTGGCAGTGCATTGCACAACACAAGGGGGCACCGTGCAAATAGCTTCCCAGAGCACAGCTTCCCAGAATACCATGTAAATACCCAGCTAACTGAATAAGGGGGTGAACCAGAGAAAAGCGTGAGTTGGAAAACAGACTTGGTGGACATCACTTTAAGCCTCTTGAGCACAGAGATACTATTTCTCTCTTCTTTGTAACCCACAACCTAACGCAGTATCCAAGTAGCAAAGACTCAGTAACTATGTGTCTTGTTCATGTGCCCAGCTGAGAGGAATGGGCAAGGGAGAGGCAAAGAAATTCCATAGGGCCTACTGATCCATTCTCAAACCCACATCACATTACTCCTACAATGAAGTTCCAATCAAAAACCTCTCCTCTACTCAGAAATCATCAAGGGCTCCATATTGCCTACCATTGGCCTGGCATTCACAGCCCTCATCAATAACCCCTCTCACCCCTAAGATCCATCCAGAATGGATTATTATTTCCAGAACATGCCCTAGTAGTTCTCACTTCTGTAAAACTAGCTCACCCTGCCCCTGTTGATTCTCCCTTTGAAGTACCTATCTGTTCAAACTCACCTCAAAGGCTGTCTCCCCCATGAAGACATTTCTTGTTCTACCAACTGAAAAAGATATCATTCTCCCCTGAACATTCATGGCCAAAGCTTTCTAGATCTATCCTCTTAATCTGCCTTAAACAGGTTGAAGCAGATGAAATTATCAATATTCATCTGCTTCAACCAAAAATTATCACTTTTCCCAAGTTCAAAAACTTCCGGGGGAATGGAACCATATGTGCTCTTGGTCAGTGTCCTCCACAATGCCTGGCATGAAAAAAATGAACAATAATTTCCAGGCAACAAAAAAGTCACTGGTTGCTCCTTAAACTCTTCCATTTCCTTGTACAGTATACTTATTCTGTAAGGTGTATCAGGCCCTAGCAACCTACTGTCCCCATTTCTTCCTTTCTCTTTCTCTCTCAACATTGAATCTATTCTAGAAATGCCAACTCCATGGTAGATCCTGAACTGAAGCTAAAGAGAGTTGATTATCACATCTAACCACAGCCTGTAGAAATAAATATGAGGTTCGTATTTCATTTGTTCTTCTATACAGCTGACATGCACTGAGGATTGTCACTTTGCCAAACACTTGGAGACACAGCTAAAATATTTGGTCTGTCTTCCAACCACAGTCCAGTGGGGAAGACAAGCAAGAGAGCTAATGATTGCCATAGAATGTGGCAGGTACAGTGAAAAGGGTACACAAGGTCCTATGGGGGTATAGAGGATGGGCTCCTGATTCACTCCATTGGTGGGAAGAGGAGGGAAAGTCAAAGAAGGTTTCCCAAAGACAGTGATTGACTCCTGAGATATAACTTTACTGGGTGGAACAAAATGGGGAAATGTTTCTAGGAAAAAAGGATCTTCAAGAGCAGAGACCTGCATCAAAATACCCATTTTGTAGAGCTACTGTATGACCCAGCAATTTCACTACTGAGTATTTACCCCAAAGATACAAATGTAGTGATCTAAATGGGTATGTGCACCCCAATGTTTATAGCAACAACGTCCACAATAGCCGAACTATGGAAAGAGCCAAGATATCCATCAACAGATGAATGGATAAAGAAGATGTGGTGTGTGTGTGTGTGTGTGTGTGTGTGTGTGTGTGTGTGTGTGTGTATATATATATATATATACATATATATATATATATATAATGGAATATTATGCAGCCATCAAAAAAACCAAAATCTTGCCATTTGCAATGACGTGGATGGAACTAGAGGATATTATGCTAAGCGAAATAAGTCAATCAGAGACATGTATCATATGATCTCACTGATATGAGGAATTCTTAATCTCAGGAAACAAACTGAGGGTTGCTGGAGTGGGGTGGGTGGGAAGGATGGGGTGGCTGGGTGATAGACATTGGGGAGGGCATGTGCTATGGTGAGCGCTGTCAATTGTGTGAGACTGATGAATCACAGACCTGTACCTCTGAAACAAATAATACATTATATGTTAAAAAAAAAAAAAAGAAGAAGAAGAAGATAGCAGGAAGGTAAAAAGGAAGGGGGGGAAATCGGAGGAGGAGACAAACCATGAGAGACTATGGACTCTGAGAAACAAACTGAGGGTTCTAGAGGGGAGGGGGATGGGGGGATGGGTTAGCCTGGTGATGGGTATTAAAGTGGCACGTACTGAGTGGAGCACTGGGTGTTCTACGCAACAATGAATCATGGAACACTACATCAAAAATTAATGACGTAATGTATGGTGATTAACATAACATAATAAAATAAAATTTAAAAAAAATACCCATTTTGATGGAATAGTAAGTAGTTTATAGGGCATAGAGAAGGAGGTGTGGCAAGAGAAGAGACCAGAGTGGTAAGAAAGGGTAGATCAGAGTGGATCTTGCATGCCAAGCCAAGGAGCTTCAACTTTATTCTGAAAATGCTTGGAAACCATTAAAGAGTGAGGGGTGTGTGTGTGTGTGTGTGTGTGTGTGTGTGTGTGTGTGTGTGTGTTATAAACTATATATGTTAGAGAGGAATGGATTGGGATTCTATATATCCATACCAGCTGAAGACTGTCCATTATGCTTGACAGTATGGAAAAGTGATTTGCAAATTAATATTTGACAATAGAATTACAAACTAGTGTAGTATTAGTTCTGGAAAGGACAGTTTAGAGATCATCTCTCCAATAACCAGATGGGGAGATGGAAGGTCTTCCTTCTGGTCATAGAACTTGTGAACACCCAGGCCAATTATTATTGCCAATAGTAATCTTTTATTTTCACCATTATCATCTGTGTCAAAAGTGTTTGAATCAATAAGAATTTTATGACTTGTATTTTATATCAATAACTAAGATTGTCAATATCTTAAATAGTTTATATAATAAACTGAATTTACGTATGAATCACAACCAGATAGGGAAAAAAATGGATTTTTAAATGATAGGAAAACAGCAAAATCAGCATGGTATTTTTGGGAGGGAACATACCCATGTCATTGACACCAATGTCAGTGATACATACAATAGCCCACATCAGCTTTGGAACTCATCTTTTGGAAATGCCCCTGAAACCTCAGAAAGTAACATAGCATAGTGGTTAAGTGCTGGTTTCCTGAGCCGCAGAGTGTCTGAGTTCAGTCTTGGCTCTGACCCTGACTAGGTGAGTGACCCTCGCAAACTTGCCTAACCACTTTCTCTCAGGTTTTCCAGGTAGGGAAAGAGGAATAACAGCAGTATCTGCCTCTAGAGCTGTTATGAAGATAAGTGAGTTACTATTTATAACAGGCTAAGAAAGTGCCTAACCCATGATAGGTTTTACCTAAGCCTATGTTAAATACAAATAAAGCCAGTCAGCAGTTGGCATGATCAATTTCTAATCATGTTCCAGTTCAAGTGAACAAACAGAAATCTAAAATCAAACTCTGGAAAAAAAATTATTCTAAAGCACTTGTATGCTGTTGTTGTTAATGATATCAGTCCATCATTGGCCATTATTTATAAATATGTATATTTATTTCTCTATTTGTTCAATGTTCACTATTTAATTTTTGGCAAATCTTTTACACATCTGTTTACATGTTAAAAACCTCCAAAATGACAAAACCATGCTCTTTGAACTTGATCTCAAAGGTGCCAAATCCAAGTGGGTACTTTTTGATGATGGATATGAAGCTGCACAAACAAGTTCCTTTGCCTTCTGTAAGTGTTGGTTTACTGGAGTTTTGGGTGCCTATGCATACATTTCCTTTCATTTCATTTGACCGTGATTTTCTTTTGAATGTGGAGGGATAGTTAGAAAAATCGTTTACCATTTTCTTTAGATAGATTTGAGTGATTTGTAATATCATGATATTCCCACTAGGTGCAGTCTGCTTCATGACTACTATCTTGCTGGAAGGGTCTGCAGTAGGTCATTGAAGACCTGAGGCAGGTTGAATTTAGAGGCAACCCTGGGAGAGCCCCACAGATGAGGAGAGGCAATGACCTCACAACAGCACACTATTTCCCATCTGATCAAAAGGGCTGGCTTGTTGGATTAGCCTAGAGAGCGCTGAATTCATACTCCAATCAGTGGGATGAAGTAAGTAATGTAAAATATAATGCTGGAATGAAACCGAGTGATTCCCTATTTTGTGGGAAACAGCAAGTTACCAAAACACATAAAGAAAGGGAACATGTCGAAAAAATGATGCTGGCTCGAGACAGAATTAAAACCACTCACAAAAATCCCCCTCAAATGAACTTGACCAACAGAGCTATTTCAGTTCTACTCCTTGGGTGTAGAAATGACTGAAATGGACTGCTTTATTAGATAAACTGAAATGGACTGCTTTATTAGATAAAATCTATACATTGGACTTTTCAAATAATATTGTTGGAAGAAAAATTTTGCAGTGAGAAGAATTAAATCTTCACAATAGTCTTTGGAAATAAAAATGAGGCAAGGTCAACATGTTGACCATCAACCAAGATATAATATTTGCTTAACCGAAAGCAAAAAGCAGGTTACAGATAAAACACTTGAAACTGAGAGGTCCTCCTAAGTATATCCACATTCACAATAAAATATTAAATAATATTCATGCGAGAGGTAAGTGAAACTAGCAAAAAGCTAGATCTGTTCCAAAGTTATGGATGTGGTACAGCCCTCACCAGAATATCCCAGCCTAAAGCTCAGTGAGCCAGTGGGCTATCTTCAGCACAGGTGGTTGAGTTCATCAGTCAAGACAGTATAATAGAAATATTCCCTTAAAGTGAAAATGCTTCCATAGAATCTATTTGAACTGTTACCAAAAAAATATTTTTGTGAGCTTCCAAGGTTGGAAAACAAGGTCAGAAGGCAAGGATTACACAAGAGATGTATGAGGTCGGTGAGGTGAAACTTTTTCTGCTGTCAATGTCTACTTAGACACAAAGTAGCGACTACAAAGTCTGTGTTGTTGATGAGTAGCCTCCCCCACAATGTGCGTTTGGGACTCTGGAAGTGTCTCTACTATTACTTTTTTTTAAAGATTTTATTTATTTATTTGACAGAGAGAGAGAGACAGCGACAGCAGGAACAGAAGCAGGGGGAGTGGGAGAGGGAGAAGCAGGCTTCCCGCGAAGCAGGGAGCCCGATGCTAGGCTCTATCCCAGGACTCTGGGATCATGACCTGAGCTGAAGGCAGACGCTTAATGCCTAAGCCACCCAGACGCCCTCTACTACTATTTTTAAGAAAGCCTCAGATCTGCACCATATCTGCCGATTAATGCATAAGATATGCCTTTTCAGTGTGCCATGAAAATGTAGTCATTTCAAATTGGCTGAATTTAAAGAAACAAAGAATTTTCCTGATGATGACATCACAGCAGCCCTCTCCTTTGCTCGCCAGCTACTGCACACCTTCAAAGGTCAAATCATTTAGGAATTAAGGAATTCACCTGTATCATGTCAAGAAGTGCACCAAATTAAATCCTTAAGGAAAAGATTGGCAAATCCATTTTTCAAAAATGTTCTCGCTATCAATTTGTCAGGGATGTCTGAAAAGAATGATTTGTGATCAAAAGTTCTTTCCACAGAAAACATATACATTTCCACTCTGTTTCATGACTGACAGGAATAGCCAATATTAATACACTTAATTATTTATGGTTTGACCTTTACTTTTCACAGAAATTCAGAGCAGCTTTCCTTATAAATTCAAGATAATGACCATACTAACTTTTTGAATATCAATCAACTTTTTTAAATTAAAGGTGTGCCAACTACCACTTTGATTTCTTGCTGAATAATGAAATGAGAGAAGCAAATCAAAAATAGAACTTCAATGTACCCAGATAATCTCTTTAATTTTATCTCTTCAAGTGTGAACTCAGGCCCCTTATGAGCCGGGCACTATATGTAACATGAAGAAGGAGCATTAGAAAAAAAGGTAAAATAGAGACTTCCATTTTATTTTTTTTTTTTAATTTTATTTATTTGAGAGAGAGAGAGACAGAGATAGTGAGAGAGAGAGCACAAGTGGGGAGGAGAGGGAGAAGCAGGCTCCCCGCAGAGCAGGGAGCCCAATGCGGGACTCCAACCCAGGACCCTGGGACCATGACCTGAGCCGAAGGCAGACTTCCATTTTAAAAAACAAAATTTTGTTTGAGATGACCTAAGAATTTACCTAAGAAGGCAAAATTTTTCATAAGATGTCATTAAAAATACAAAGGAGTGTATCTACAGGGACAGAATCATCTGATACAAAGAGCGCCTCTGACAACTAAGAGAATGACAGAGAAAGGAATGATTGCTGTCAAATTTGGGCACGGGCAGCCTGTTCCGGGAAAGATTTTTGAGCAAGTGAAATTTTGAATGGAGTCTGGAGGGAGGTAGCTGCTCAGAACCTTGTTTCCCTCGAATGCCCTTCCACTCACCTTTCTCAACTGCCACTCTCTGTAAGCCTGGACTGTTCATTCACTACTTAGGATGTGTCAGCCACTGTGCAGGACACCGTAAATACAGAAACTGAAATGCCTGAATCCTGTCCTCAGAGAGCATGCTGGAGGAGGCAGTCCCCACATTCAAAGGGATGAGGGTGGGGACAGCATAAACCATTTGCAAGAGAAAAACAGTTCTACCTGGCAAGGTACAAGATGTTCTGGAAGGACCAACAGGGAGCGTTGAGAGGGGAACGGAAGTTCCGTAAGAAGAGTGGGAGAGAATGCAGTAGGGAGCGTAACGAGCCTGCGCAGTTGGCAGGGCACACGGGTGGGAAAGCCCCGGGCTTCCAGAGCGGCCCAAAACACCACTTGACTGTAGCTGTCTGCTCAGCATGAGAGCCCACAAGTGTCAGGACTGCAGATCTGATGGAGAGCCAATGGGGCCAGAGCGTGAAGAAGGTTATTTATGTACAAGTCTGTTTCCCCATCGGCACTGTAAGCACGTCGAGAAACAGCCATTTATTTGTTTTTTAAAAAATTATTTCATTTACATTTTCTTTTTTGCCCCCAGCATTATCATCCAACTGGTGTGTGAGGAGCCAAGGAGGAAAATCGTATCAGAAACTCCCACATTACTGTTTGCTATTGTTCTAAAATTAATCCTTGTGAGGGTAAAAGAAGCACATATGTACATTTTTATGTGGGATATTGACTTGCAGCACTAATTTCAGTTCTTAAATAGAGCAATCTTTATTATTTGGAAAAAAAGAAATGTATAATATGGGATAAAGACTGCATTTATTAGCAAGCGCTTTGCTTAATCAGCCTGATAGTTACTATTGGCCAGACAAGTGCTTATGAATTATGGCATTGCTTTTGGCAAAACTATTTATCTGTGTGACACGATATGTCACTTTTGAACTTCAACTTGACATCCATAAAATTACATTTTCATCAAACTGAAAGATCAAGCTTTCTGTGCTGACTCACTTGGGTCAACATTTTGCAAATGCCTAGATTTACCACTTGAACCATAAACCCTTTGTGAATAATTTTGTGCACTGATGTTTGATAGCCTAGGGCACAGATCGTAACTTCTGAGCAGAAGAGGTGTCAAAGCAAAATGCATTTTCCTTCTGCATACAGGATGACTTACTCCAAAGTGCATTCTCATCAGGTCATTTTTAAATCACTGGATAAACACTAGCTTTGTAGAGTCCCAGAAAGCAAGTAAACATCAATGGTGTATCCTTCATTTCTCAGGGTTAAGAAAGGCCATCACCTCCACAGCCAGAAGATTTCCACTATTTTTAACAAGCTCTTGCCACAATTTGTGGCAATTCCCTTCTTCAGGTTAGACCTAATTTTAGATTTTTTAAAAATAAGCAATGGGGTAGAAATTTCGGAACTGACCAAAAACCTAGAGGTGAGTCAAGGATTAGTCTGTCTTTAATTCTCCACTCAGCATAACCCTACATGGCATTATCTGAGTCCTGTTTGTGAGGGATTCTTTTTTCATACAAGCAAGCAGATTAGGACCTCTTACCTGGTAAGTAAACAAAGAGGGTATGGCCTTTAGACAGGTGACTGTCTGAAAGAGAAAATGACACAATGGCCCCTTATAATCTCTTTGGATATAAATGATGAAATTCAGCCATAATCCAAATATCCTATTGGAGGATTTTTAAATGAGCAGGTCTCTTGTGATCTTTACTAACCACATTAAAGAGCAGCTTGGCACCACTTCTGGAACAATATTTTTCACAGCAATTGTGCAAGTATAAATATCTTATTTGGTGCAATAATATAACCTTTGTCTTCTGAGAAAAGTGCATACCAGTTTTGGTGACTTACATAAGAACAATTTGTTGGCTCCCAATCATTCCCAAGAAAAGGAAGAGGAACATTAAATATGCTGATTGTTATGGCGACTTCACTAAGGGCTTCTGGAAGTTCTTACCGCATGTGGAAAGTTTGAAGGCAAATCTTTGGGAAGTGCTCTGTCCCAGAAGGCACCTTAAATGGGAATGTCATTGACAGAGTTGCCTGGGGTAACTAGAAATGTGGAAGAGAGTGTGCCTGGGGCTTTAGAGCTATCCGCAAGAACCATTTGGATTTTTTTTTTTTTTTTTTTTTTTTTTGCTGGATCATGGGGGTTGGGAGGGATGGGATGGCTGGGTAATAGAACCATTCAGATCTTAACTAAGATGATACTGAATTCTTGGGAGAAGGTTGGACCTGGTGTTGGATAATCAGCACTTACAAAAATCTCTCATTGACAAGACTTGTCATAAACCAGTTTTGGTAATATTGTTATAACCTTGCAGCTTCTCAAATGTTAAAAGGCCAAACTTTTTTTTTTTTAAGTGGAGTCCAATGTGGGGCTTGAACCCATGACCCTGAGATCAAGACCTAAGCTGAGATCAAGAGTCAGATACTTAATCGACTGAGCCACACAGGTGCCCCTAAAGGCCAAGCTTCTAAATGAGATGACTGAGAAAAAGGTATATCACTCATGATACTTTCCTGTTGCAACTAAGAGAAAATTCAGTTTGGCCTGGATTGAATAGCAAAGTAGATTTATTTAGCTCACTTAACTAAGAAGTCCAGAGATAGAGTTTTAGGCCAAGCTTGATATACCATTCAACCACAGCAGGAAACACCCAATTTCTTTTCAGGTCTGGCTCTCTCATGGGCACAGGTAGTTTCCAGGGCTACATGCTTCCTTATTCAAGTTCAGGGTCAAAGAGCAACTTTCCAGGTACCACCCACAGAACCTCATGAAAACTCCCTTTCCAGAAAATGCCATCTTAATGCTCATTGGTGTGAATCCTGTGCCTATCCCTGAACTAATCAATGTGACTGGTAACCAGGTATCTTGTCAAGTCATAGACTTTAAGTCTAAAACTAGAAATATTTTTCTTCTAACAATCTGCTATAGCCTCTTGATTTACTGGTCTTCACCTTGGGCCAAGCCGACCATGCAAGGAAGACTCCATCTGAGCTGTATCTTCATGAGCGCAGTGACTGTTTCTGCTCTCCAGCAGAGATTACATAGCAGGAGCCCGGAAGGAGGCTGGATGAGTCAGGCTTGTCTCAGCTCCCGCCTTATTTTCAGCTGAGTCTTCACCTCCTTGCTTTTGTTTGTACTAACTTTAGCTTGGAAAACAGATTTTTCAAACCATGCTAGACCTTCAGCCACTTGGGATTTATAGCCAACTACATAAAAGACCTCCCTGCAAAGTTGTGGGGTTTTTTTTCCTTCTCCTTTTTCAATCTCAGGGTAAGCATAGCCCTTTTAGTAAGACCTTACTAAAGCTTAAGGAGTTAAAATATTCCAATATCCTCAATTTTTCTACCAAGTTTCCTAATGCTGTTGCCTTTGTAGGCAAACAGTCCTCCTGGTAGGAATAAAAATAGATGATTCTCCAGATTTGAATGGTGAGACTTCATTGCTCTCAATGTCCTGAGATCAGTCAATTCCGCATGTTGAGGTGTATTTCTTTAAAATCCTCCTATTAACTGCTGCAGAAAAGCAGAAGTAGATTCTGACAGTTCTAAATAAAAAAGGAAAATGTTGGAAAGTTCTTGAGGGCCCCCAGAGCAACAGCAGGTAGAGGACCAGGCTTAGAAAATGGGTAGGTACTGTACTAATTAGGATATGGATCTTGCTTCTTTAAAAGAGGCCAAGCAACAGTGACTTAACCAAGATGGATCCGTGTGTTTCTCATATTAGGGAGAAAGGTGCAAGGCGTGTAGGCTCTTCTACCCGGTGCTCCATACTCCAAGCATCATCTTCATCTGCATGGTTGCATCCCAGCACCACATCCAAGCTCCAGCCACAGCAAGGAGGAGGAAGTAAAGAGTACACAGCTTCCTTTCTAAAAATGTGACCTGAAAGTTATGCGCATCACTCCCACTTCCTGCTGGCTGGCCAAAATTAGTCACAAAGTCACCCCAAGCTGCAAGGGAAGCCAGAAAAAAAACTAGTCTCTAGCCATGCAACTTAATGCCAAGCTAAAATTTGGGGCATAAGAGGGTCTATTTCTAAAAAGGAAAAAAAAAAAACAGGATATTGCGGAATCTAGTGGCCTCTGCCACAGTAACCCAGTTATGGTGTGCATGTTTGTGTCCCCCTAAAATTCACATGTTGAAATCTTAATCCCCAAGGCGATGGTATTAGGAGGTGGGGGCTGTGGGTGGTACTTAAATCATGAAGGTAGAACCCTGTGTAAATGAGATTAATGCTCTTATTAAAAAGATCCACAGGGGCACCTGGGTGGCTCAGTTGGTTGGGTGTCTGCTCTGCCTTTGGCTCAGGTCATGATCTCATGGTCCTGGGATCGAGTCCAGCATTAGACTCCCTGCTCAGCAGGGAGTCTGCTTCTCCCTCTGCGCCCTTGCTCATTCTCTCCTCTCTCTCAAATAAATAAATAAATAAATAAAATCTTAAAAAAAAAAAAAAAAGATCCACAAAGCTCCCTAGCACCTTCCACTACATGAGGTTACCACCCAGAAAAGAGCCCTCTCCCAACCATGCTGGCCCCCTGATCTTGGACTTCCAGCTTCCAGAACTGTGAGAAATAAATGCGTGTGGTTTATAAAGCCCCCCAGTCTGTGGCATCTTGTTATAGCAGCCTGAATGGACTAAGACAGCCAGGAACCTTGGAGGATCAAGAAACAGGAGAGATGTCATCTCTGAACAAGAACAGTGGCGAGGTTAATAACAGCCCTACTGCAGAATTCTGCCACCACCAACAGAAGACACTGCCATGAGTAAAGTGTACCACCCAGAAAAGAGCCCGCTCATGCCATGGCAGCCAAGAGGCAGCAAGATGCAAACCCTGCCTCCCACCAGAAATACACCTGATGAGGAATTCCCCGAGAATAAGAAGGAAATTAGATACTGGATGACCAAATCATAATGACAAATGTCCACTACGGATGAGGATATGGTTTCTCTCAACTTTATCAAAGCATCTTGTTAATCTGCTGAAAATCAGTGTATCTTAGAGGGGTCATGGCCCTGGTTCATAGCCTGGTCACTACCAAACAAAAAATATAACCTTAGACATGGTGGTGAACTCTACTACCTTCTTTAAAAGATACATAGAGATGTTTGTGGAGATTGTTTTATGAATCAAGGAAAGAGTTTCTGTATCCCTATAGCCTCAGGGTTTCATATATGAGTGGAAAGAAACCTTCTATTTATTTCAGAAAACATAGTTTTCTTTCATCTAAATAAGTTTTAGAAAGCATCACATTCCACATCTCCATGAATGAATTTATTTCTCTGAAAATTTTGCTTAAACTTTTTCATTAATCAAGAGAACCTCATCATCACAGACAACCAACACTTTGTATGGGTAGCAAACCAGACTTGATAAAGAAACAGAGGGTTTGTTAAAAAGAAGATGTTTGCCCTCAATCCATTTGCCGCAGTATTTCTGGAGGAAGGCACTATTGTCATTTTGGGTGGCATAATTCTCCATCGGGCAGGACTGTCTGCATACATTGTACACTATTTAGTATTCCAGGCCTCCAGGTACCAAATGCCAGTAGCACCTCATTATAATGTACATTACATATAGTATGCATATTTTATTATGTATATTATATAGTATACTATATATATTTATAATGTATATATATATAATGTATAAATAATGTTATATATTATATTTTTCTACATTATACACAATATATTATATATTGAGAACCAATGGTTTACAATCTAGCTGAGAAAACAAAAAATACAAAAGAGATCTGACAATCAGGGCGCAATCAGCACAGGCTGGGAAAGGATGCACTGTGGCACCTAGTACTGTGCCTAGCATATAGAGGTGTGTGATAAATGCTAAATGAATGAACGGCTGGATAAATGCAGGAAGACGGGATTTAATAGGATCGTATGGAATGGTAGGACACAGAATCCTGATGGAGCATTTGGAGAAGAGTAAATAGACCTATAGGGCATGAGTGTAGGGTTTCTGAGCAGAAGCGATGTCCAGGTAGAAAAAGGCCTTCGATGTCAGATAGGAGTTTGATTTCCCACTCTGCTACTTCACACATGACTTTGAACAAGGTAATCAGTTCCCTGCGTCTCATGGTTTTTCAATCTGTGAAATGAGGGTACCCGCCCCCATAGCAGTTGTGAGGACAGAATATTAGAAAAACTGGGATGCTGGCCGGCTCAGTCAGTGGAGCATGCGGCTCTTGATCTCAAGGTTATAGGTTTGAACCCCAGGTTCGGTGCAAAGATTACTTAAAAATAAAATCTTTAAAACAGAGAGAGAAAAACTAACATGGTGCTTGGTTGGTTAACGATAAATGGTAACGATTATTACTACTATCCTTATGTTGTGAGAGCAAGTTAGATTTAAACTTAAAATGTCTGAGTGGGAGACAGTGAGGGGAGGAAAGTGACACGTGCAAAGTGGGGTGAAGAAAAGGGAATCGGGATATAGAAAGGGCTGGAACAGGAGACCAACTCATCCTGAGCACTCAGCACTTGTCATTTAAAATAATGTGGTACCATCCCAGGTTTCCTCAGTCCCCAGACCTTATGTTTCTTAAAGTCTTTACAGCAAGATATACACCATGATATTAAGAGTATATATAAGTCAATTTATGATTGTGGGTTTTAGTTACCTTTTTATATTTATAATGTTTTCTAATTTTTTCATGATACATCTTTTTAATCTGTTTTATTTTTATAATTTTCATGTAAATATTTTTGAAAATAAAAAGATTTATAGTGATGTCAACATTGAGAGCGGGGAACTCTTTGATGAGTCTTCTTTTTTTTAAGGATTTACTTATTTTAGGGGCGCCTAGGTGGCTTAGTTGTTAAGCGTCTGCCTTCGGCTCGGGTCATGATCCCAGGGTCCTGGGACCCAGCCCCGCATTGGGCTCCCTGCTCAGCTGGGAAGCCTGCTTCTCCCTCTCCCACTCTCCCTGCCTGTGTTCCCTCTCTCGCTGTGTCTCCCTCTGTCAAATACATAAATAAAATCTTTATTAAAAAAGGATTTATTTATTTTAGAGAGAGAGCACACGCACGTGTTGGGGGAGAGGGGCAGAAGGAGAGGGAGAAAGAGAATCTCAAGGAGACTCCTTGCTGAGAACGGAGCCCAACGTGAGGCTTGATCTCAGGACCCTGAGATCACGACCTGAGCTGAAATCAAGAGTTGGACACTCAACAGACTGAGCCACCCCTGTGCCTTTCGATGAGTCTTCTGATCATTAGTTGATATTTATTGAACAGTCCAAATGGACTGAGCAAAATCATGCCACTGATGTCTGTCTCAAATGGCCAGTGACCCACAGGGAACCACTGCCAGTGACCAGATGGTTTCTCCACAAAGCTAATGTACCTTCTGGGGCAGGAATGAATGATATCCAGGGAAGCAAAAGGGAGAGGAGAGGGCTGGGGCTTTGTTCCCAGGCCGCTGGAGCTCAGTTGAGAGAGTTTCTTTCACTATTGGGTAATTATTTGAGCTGGGTTAAAATAAAAAGCCGTTTATTTAGGACAAATTTTTATGGCATTGCTTTAAGTTTCTCTCTCAGTTCATCATGTTACTTTGCATATAAAAGACAACAAATATTTGTTGATGTGATGCATTATGCAAAATGTAAGATAACTCTAATAGCAAACAGTGATTGTTACAGCTACAAGGCAGCCGTGCTCAACGCTCTACATATAATTATGCTCCCACCTCACAACTGTTACAAGTGTATTGTACAAAATTGGAGGCAAATTATCAACAATGGTGACTTTTGCATTTAAACGTGTATATAGCTTAATTTGTACCTTAGTTTGTAACACGACAGAGAAACAACTGTTGGAAAAGTTGAAAAGATCCATCAAAATGGTGATTTAGAAGAATGTAGGTTTTTTAATTATATGTGCATGGGCACAGCCCTAGAGTGAAACGCCTATACACGCTGTGAATTGGAATGTCCGTGTTCTTACACTTCAGCGGTAATTTGGTCTAATTTGTCAAAAGGTTTCCTACCTACCCTGAATAATTGAATTTAACTAGTCAACATGCAGTTAACACTAGTAGCTTTTTGAGGCATTATTTCAGCAAAAGATTTTTTTTTAACCTTACAACCAGGGAAAAGAAAGACATAAAGGGAGAAAACGCACTACCCCCTCCTAGTCTAAGCTTTTGGATTGCCTCCTCCAGGATTTAATCACCGCAGTAAAAAGCTACCCTTCATTGAGCCCTTGCCTCAGACCAGGTATTGTGCAAAGTGTTTTATATACTTTTGCCTCTTCTAATCCCTCCCCTAATGATCCTTTGCCGATGAAGCATCCAGGGCTCAGAAGGAGTAAGTGACCCACCCAAGGTCACCTGGTTTACAAGTAGCCGAGCTAAGACCTGATCCTCAATCTGTTTGGTCCCAAAGCCCTTGCTCGTGACAGCTCCACCCTGGCCTCCACTCACGGGGGCTCAGAGTCATCCCGGCAGATGAATGGCCCAATCGGGGACTGCATTGGGCCACTTGAAGTAGTGCTGTGTATCTTTCAGGCCATCGAGGGGATATTGTGTGTCTTTTATTAATGTTCGTGTTGAGTAAAAACAATGCCTTAGAGAAAAAGACCAAATGATTATAGCATGCACCTAATAATGTAGGACTTACTATGTGTCAGGCACTATCTAAATATAATACGGGTTTCTTTTTGATCCTCAAACCCTACAAGTTCCATATTATTACTGCCAGTCCTAATTTACAGATGGTAACTTGAGACATAAAGAAATTAAGTAGATTGTCTAAGGTGACATGGCTGGCAGGTGGACAAGCTGAGATTCAGAAGCAGACAGGCCGCTGCTAAGGCCAGGGTCCCAATCACCACCTACACTGCCTCTCACAGAGACCATGCTCTGGGTGTCACATTTTCCACGGTCTCTGTGTAAAGCAATGACCAAGGCTTTTGGAAGCAGCTTCACCCTTTGAGGTTTTACAAAGTGTTTGGAGATGTAGGGATAAATTATTCAATTCAATAAATAGATATTCTGTTTGTATGTCCATGTACATTTTTGTACTAAATGCTCTGGATTTGTATTTTCTTCAGGAAGACCTAAAGGGGAAATAAAGAAGGAAGAAAACCTCATGGTGAGAAAAATGTTATGACCATAATAAAATGGCTTTTTAAATATGTATAGACTCCAAGACCTTTCTTTTAGTCAGATAACTGGCTACAGGAAGATTAACAAGGGTAAGGTGATGCATTTGAATTGCAAAAAATTAATATTTAATTTGGTGTCCATGGTACATTTCAGGCACAGGACAAGGTGATTTTACAAAGCAAGGGAAGAAGATAGCTAAGTTCACATAACACCCGATTGCTATGAGCCACCTCTGGGACCAAATTTACATGAGTTAATCAGTCAATTAATTCAATAATTCAACCGCCTATATTAACCCTTTTCCTCATAGGATCTCATAACCTTTGGCCCTATCAAAACAGAACTCATGCAAATCAATTAAGCCACTGCACATGGGCTACCCTAGGCAGAAGATAAGAAAATCTCTCATTCAACAATGTTCCATTGCAGAAGAGAAAGGCTGGAGGCTGAGAAAGAAGCCATTTAACTGAATGCCCCCTCTCTTCTGATTGAATTGTACTGCACTGAATTGACTAACAAGACCAAAATGAGAAAACCAATCCGATGAATAAGAATTAGGTGTATTCATTGCCCTTCATACACCATTGGCTTGATTCACTTTGGAAAGCAATGCAGATCCAACCAATTCAGATATTTAGGTAGACTCTTCTCTGTGGGAGAGAGAGGGGCTTGTCATAGAGCCGAAATCATCCTGCAGTACAAGAAAGGGTGCACAGTGCAGAAAACTGGGACCCCGGAAACTACAAGGAGGCCTTAAAATAATCCAAAGAGAGAGCAGAGCTCTATATTATACCACATATGGCTGCAGAAATAGAAATAATTGTCATTTACTGTGTACTTACTGTGTGTGAGGCACTTGGTAAACACTGGGGACAGAGTAACTAGCGTATCAGGACACACAGTATTAGACTGGGGTCCAGTTCTGATACCTCCATCTTGTGGCCTTTTTGATGTTTACTTCCCTTGTTTAAAAAAGAGGTCAGCAATGCCTACCTGACTGAATCACTGTAAGGATCGAGTAAAATAACGTGTATGTGACAGAGATTGCTGTAAGGCCTCCCAGTTTTTACCTAGGTGCTGACTACCTGGAATAAATACTACATTTCCCAGACTCCCTTGCAATTAAGTGTGGGTATGTGACTACATAACAGCCAATGGGAAGCAGACAGCAGTGTCCTGTGGTAATAGGCATTAACCATGCTTAAAAGGAAGGATGTAAGTGCATCCTTTGCCTCTACTTTGTCCCTTTCTACTGCAACCTAGAACACAAGGCTGCCTTCTTGGACTGTGAGGTTACAGTTACACATGGTCAAGCAGAAAGAGGGAAGGAGCCTGGGTCCCTGACACCGTGGAGTGTCACATCCTTGATCCATCCACTCAGACTTTTCCAGAAATAGAAATAAGTTTCTATTTGTTTAATTCACTGTTATAGTTTGGTCTTCTATACAACCCTTGTTAAAATGTCGCCTAAGCCTGTATCTTACTGCAATAGTGGAGAATGAAGTGAAGGAGAAGAGAGCATGTGTAGCAGAGTGAACAGAAAGGAAACCAGGCCCTTCTCAAGTGTGCCCTGAGGGTCCAAATTCATAGACACACAGCCTCCTCTTTTTCTCCATATCTACTTTTACACGGTCTGTGCTCCAGCCTTAAATTCTACCAACCCAATATTGTTACTCCCATAGAAAGTGAGCTCCGAAGAAGCATCTTCCCATCAGGGATGTTTAAGATCACCACCCCAGGCAACGCAGCAAAAGCTCCCTGGGACTACCTAGACAAGGGAGGCTGCAGTAGTCTGGAGCCAGGCTGGGTCAGGGCTCCAGAGATAAGTTTCCTATCTAGAGATAAAGACTATAAGCCAGACAAAAGGAGCGGTCAAGATCTCAGAGAACTAACTGCCCTCACCCTCTGGCTCAGAACAGGGATCCGTCTTTACAACCCACCTGCCCACACTGAGCACGTTACTGTGTGTTACTCACGTCCATGTGTCCTCTGCCGGGTTCACCCTCCTCACCAGCCTACTTCATACTTTCATACCTGGACTGATATCAGTCACAGGTATATAGGGGGAAAAAGTTGTATCCTCTCTCCCATCCTTGCCCCCCCCAGTGGCACTTCTTCCACCCTAAGCCTCAGTGCTCCCATATGTGTGTACATCAGGAGAAGGATTAGAGGGATTTTGCCCGGAGGTCTACCCGGTCAACTCCTACCTGTCTTCAAGGGTCAACCCAGCATCACCATATCTGGGAGACTTTGCCTAATCTTTCCAGGTGATTTTGTGCTTCATCTGCTGCTTCTCAGGTACCCTGTATATGACTCTCTAATAAGGCTCAACATCTTGTAATGTATTATGTGTGTGCACGTGTATGTCCATCTCCAACTTGACTGAGAGCTTTATAAGGGAAAGAATCGAGTCTTACTCATTTCTGTTTCCCCAAATTTTAGAAAAATGCTTGACATACAACAGGAGCTTAGGAAATATGTGATGAATAAATGAGTAAATGCCTGCCCTGCTATTATCTTTCAAATGTATTTGTAAGCTCCAGAATTACCTTGGGAAAGTACTTGTTCTTGGGCAGAAGACTTCATGGCCCTATATGTGGTTTACCTAATACTCTCCACTGCAATTTGAGTCATTTCCCTTTGTTGGCTCCTCAGTGAAGACAGAGAACAAGCCAGCACCGTCTATGCCTCACTAACCTGACTCAGGGTTCCAGGTTTTATTTCAGGCTGCAGAATGGTCATCTTGGAAATGCAGTAAGGATACCCATTTAGGAGGTCTTTCTTTAGCACTCTTTCAAACTGGCAGCCAAAGCACTAGGGACAGGGCAAACAAAAGCAGAAGGAAAGGTGTCACCAAAAGAACCCAATAAGGGTTGGAGTAGCAGTTTTGCTACTGAAGTGTGGGTTTTTATTTATACTCCCTGGTAAACTGCTACAGACTTTCAACTCCTGAGTGTCCTGGTAAGCCTAGAAAATGGGCACTCCCGGGGCCAAAAGGTGAGACACTGGCCAGATTTGATGACTGAGCACAAGAATATGGAAAAAGAAAGTGGGAAAAGATTTTGTTTTTTCTTAGTTGGCCTGGGGAAAGGAGCTATTGCTGTGGAGAAAATAAGGAGGAAAGAAAAATAGTGGTGCTGTCAGTAAGGGAAAGAGACAGGGATCCCCCAGTCGTACTCCCTGCTAATACCAAGGGAGTAGGAGAGGACAACTGAGGAAAAGCCTCCTTGAAGGACAAGCCGTATGCAAGATTGGCTCCATGGAGAGCGGTGGTTCCAAGAGAAAGGCACTGGGCCCCCAGCATGGCCACAGAACATAAAGTTTCTTGACACCTTGGTTAATCCAAAGTGATGTGGTGATCATTCAAAAGTTTAGATGGGAAAGGGTTCTTTTTACCAATGCAGCCAAGAGTAATTTGTGGTATTGTTACCCTTTGATAAAATCACCATTTCTATAACCGAGTCCAAAGAACTTGCAAAACCTCTCACAATCTGACACTTGCCTATCTTTTGAGGATCAACACACACGCCATTCTACCATGCAGTGAACCTCATGCGTCCAGCTGCATGTTCCCAATCCCTGCAATGTCCCACATTCCTGCCCCCTACTAGACTCCCATGTCTAGAGGTCAGACATAGAGCTTCAGAACCCAACTCAAATGTCTCCTGTTCTGGAAAGCCTTTCATGATCTCCACAGACAAAAATGCATGTTCTCTCCAACATATAAGATACTACAGCATTTTCCTGATGCTGCACTTCCCTGTTTCCATCTCTGTCTTCTTCACTTGACTGTGAGCTCCTGCAGGGTAGGGAATCATGTATCTTTGCATCCCCAGCAATTAGGACTTGGATATCTTAGGCTCTAAACAAATTACCTGATAAATTTATTAATAATCAATTAATCAAAAAGTAGCCTGCTATCTGTCTAGCTAAAGGGAAGTCTTCCAGGATCTGAGTGGATTCAAAGTCAAGCTCCCCCCACAATAAATCAAATACTGGATATCAAGAACACTCTACCCTAAATTTATGTATATGCTTTATATACATATATAAAATGAAATGTTAACAAATCTCTTAGAATATTTTTTGTAGGTAGGACCAGGATGCAAAAGTTCGAGGACTATTAAACAAATTGTAGTACATTCATACAATGAGTACGAATATTATTCAGCAATGAAAAGGAAAAAACTATGTATACATTCAAATGAATCCCAAAACAATATGCCAACTAATTATTCCATTTACATGAAGTTGAAGAGTAGGTATTTAGAAAAGCATATCTAAAGCGGTTGTCTTGGGCAGGAGGATTTGATTAAAAAGGGACACATGGAAACTTGCAAAGATAATAAAAATGTTTTGTATCTCAGTTTGAATGATAGTAACCGAGGTAAATATATTTATCAGGAGTCATTGAACTGAAGATATACGTACATTATTATATGTAAATTACTCTTCCATAAAGAAAAAAAGTGTGCGGATTACTATTTTATAAGAATGGTGTTCAAGAAGTAACGCTGTAAGCATTTTTCCTTGGGAGATGGAAAACCTTAGGTATGTTCTATTTGAGACATCGCCTCATAGGAGAGAATATATGACATTATACCTAGCATAATGACAGTGCAAAATATAAACCCTTTCAAAAATGACAAACTGTCAGTCTATCGAGGAATCAAAGAGGAAAAAGTGTCGTTCAAAAGACTTCATTAGAATTTCACTTTTGCTTGCCTGTCATAATAGATCTCAAATCAATTCTCTGATTATGAATTGCCTATTATAATATCACCTATTATTTTTAGTCTCTTTTTTATGAGAGTGCAGAAAAATATTTTAACTTGAGGAGGCAATCAGAGAAATGTGATTGCAAGCAGCAGCGAACAAGCATTTTGTGAAGCCAAAGTGATTGGTAAGTGCTTTGAGATCTATGAATGAAGATCTGTGTGGCGTGTGCCCGGGTGCTCAATAAGAAAATAAAATATTTTCATTTTTGATGATCTACACAGACTTCAATTGGCATCAGCGGTCAACAAATTTATCTATCCAAAACCTAGATCTTGTATCTGCTCACAGGACTCAAATTGATATTCCTCAGTTCTTTATTACTCAACACCCTCCCCAGTGCCCTGGAGAATATTGCAAATGCAGATGTGCACACGCACACACACTCACACACACACACACACGCACAGGCTTATCTTCCACCAGTGTGGGGGGCTTTGAGTTATGTTCCAAACTCTCCCACGTATTACCTCTGTAATCTTGAGCAAGCTACTTAACCTCTCTGTTTTCTAGATTCTTCATCTGTAAAATGGGATAACAGAGTGTACCTTGAAATCATGTATAAGTTAAGCATGATCGTGGGTCTGACACAAGAGCTAGGTCATAGTAAATCTCAGTCAATGCCAGAAGTAAAGCAACCATACGGTGAAAGTTAGAGAGGGAAGCGACCTTAGACATTATCGATACACAGGCAAGGACACAGAGGCTTACAGAGGGAAATTGACTTCCTAAAATCACGCAGATATTTGATGGCAGAACTGGTGCTAGAACACAGATGTCCTGACTCCCCACCAGTGCTGTTTCCAACACTCCGTTCCTTCTTCTTTTGTCCCTCAACTTTTACTATGCCATGTTATAAGTAGGTAAAAAGAAAAAAATTGAGTGCCCACAATGTGTCAGGCATTGGTCTCGTGATGAAGAACAGTGGTGGTGATTCTATGGTGTAAAAATTGTATGAGGCTCTAATAATCACCTGATGTTTGCCTCCCAGGAAAATGGGTTAATAAGTAGAGTAGTGAAAAATGCAAAGATAAGTGTGTGAAAATGCTCTATAAACTGTCAGGTACAACACAGAGGTGAGCTATAATTTCCATTAAATAGAATATATATTTACATCTTTAATTTATCCTCTATTTGATATCCTCTGTTAGATATACTTTATGAGTTTAGTCTTCCAGGCTTAGATTTTCAGCTTTCTGTTTCTTAGGCTGGGCACACCTTATTTTAGGTTAACTCGCATTTAGTTTTGTGAAGTCAACCTTCCACATAAGCATGTTCTACCTCCCAACACAGCTTATGTGACTCTTAAAGTAAGTGTCCCAATTGGCATTTTCCCACTCAGCCTTGACAGCATTTATATCAAGGTTCAGTACTCACAGGGCTCTCAGGAAACGCAACTGCATAAAGATACATTCTTCCTTATTTAGTAAGAGTAAAGTCTCAAATCTTTAGCACTTTTTTCTTGTAAGGAGTAAGCCCCATTCTGTGGTCCTTCATTGTTCTTGTCTCCTATAATTCCCCCACAAAATGAAATTTTATTATGACTGGGACTCAGCAAACAAAGCTAACATGACTTGAATCCTTAAAACCCCAAGGGTAGTTCTCAATATAATAGAAGCTCAAATCCACTGATGTGCCCAGCAGCTTTTGATCCCAAGAAAGATAAAAACCTGTGCCTTAATATCTCATTATTTTCTGCTCCCCTCAATCACACTGGGGTCCTTTTATCATTATTTTAATGATTCTTTGTATAAATGGCTAGGAGCCTTCATCCCTGAGTGCTCTTGAGAGCTGATCTGAATGATACCCACAGAGCATATTGTGTGAACTTGCAATTATTTCCTGTGAATGTTCTGTGAATGTGTTGGAACCAAGCATGAACACTTCCAGCCAAACTGCCATTTTTTTCAGGACTTTTACAGCATCCCAAGTTCTGAAAACAAGAAGTGTTAATAGTAGTTTCTAACACAGAAACTGCGGCTGCTCAGTTTGCAAAGGGAAAGCTTTCAGTTCCCATGTTCATGATTTTAATGTTTTAACCGTAAACCATAAGCAGTACATAATCGACCACCACCCTCCTCCATCCCCTAACAACCGTTACAACGGAAGACTCCACAACGGTGAGGACAAAAGGGGCTCCCCACGTCTCCAGACACACGCATAATTAGGAAAATATGTGTCCAGCTCTTCTTGATGTATGGACAGAAAGTAAATTCCATCTCAGGGGGCGCCTGGGTGGCTCAGTCGTTAAGCGTCTGTCTTTGGCTCAGGTCATGATCACAGGGTCCTGGGATCAAGCCCCACATCGGGGTCCCTGCTCGGTGGGAAGCCTGCTTCTCCCTCTCCCACTCCCCCTGCTTGTGTTCCCTCTCTCGCTGTGTCTCTCTCTGTCAAATAAATAAATAAATAATCTTAAAAAAAAATCCGTCACAGGAAGGAGAGAAATGTGATGTCGAGGAAGGCCCTACGCGACAGGAAGAGAAAAGGGAAAGCCTTCCCTTCCAAATCCCATTGGAAAAAGGAGACCTCAAATTCCCATGACCTCATGTGTGCCCTCTGAAGTGGGACTCAGCACAGGAAGCATGAGAGAAACATCTAGACAGACAGATGGAGAAACACAAGAACTTTTGGTAGAATGTGAGACTGGCGTACTTCCTGGGAATAGTTCGGGAAGCCTGGGGGAGCTGCAGGCAGGGCCTTCCCTAAGCACCATGTAAGCAAAGGGCAGCCCTAGGAGATGGAGGAGGCTGAACAGAGGAGCCCTAGCGGTGCTCCTGTCTTCTAGAGGCCTGGGCAAAGGCATGCAAGAGATCCAGGTCCTCCCACCTGCTCTGAAGCAGGGGTTCAGAGATGGGAGAGGGCCTGTGGGGTTTGTAATCCAGACAAAATGTTCAAGCATTCAGGAGCTTCATGATCAGAGGCAGAACCACGAACTCAAGATTGGGTGCTAACCTCCCAACGGTGGGATAGGCTCACTTCCAACTCAAGTAGAGGGAACCAATGGGATCAGCCACTGCACAGTGAAGACTGGTGAAGAGCCAATGGACATTGCAAGAGGTCCGAAACCCCATGTCTGCCCTGCTAACATGAGGTCACACTTGCCTCGCATCTCGGTCTATCTGGGAGCCATGGCATCTTAGATGGGGGGGGGAGCAAGTTTAAAGATAGTTTCCACATCTCTTCCTAACTACAACCACCCAGCTGAGTGTGGTCTGGTAAGGAAGACCACACCAGTTTTAGAAAACAAAGCAACTCCATTTGCTTTGCACATCTGTGTGAGGCCTGTCAATTTATCACACCATCACACCACTCCTTGCAGTCCTAAACTCTCCTTTGCAGCCATCCAATTCTGAGTTACTCAATTTGTTTCAAATATTGGTCTTTTTTTTCAATCCCAACACAAGATTTCCTTTTTCTGTTGGGTCTTATCAAGATGTACCTGAGGGCGCACCTGGGTGGCTCAGTCAATTGAGCTTTGGCTGAGGTCAGGATCCCAGGGTCCTGTGATTGAGCCCTACATCCCTGCTCAGTAGGAAGTCTGTTTCTCCCTCTCCTTCTGCCTGCCACTCCCCCTGTTTCTGCTCTCTCTCTCCCTCTCTCTCTCTCTGTCAAATAAAATAAATAAAATCTTAAAAAAAAAAGATGTGCCTGAGAGATTTTTGAGAGCTGGAAAAAGATGCCCCAAGAAATCCCAGAACTATCTTGGGCAAAACCAATTGAGAGACAGCCCCAGACTGCCACCTGCGGGAGGCTCCACAGACTTAAGAACACAATCAGAGGGAGGAGGAAGTATGTGCGCATGGATAGTTTCACCCGTGAACACCAAAGAGTCTAACATTCATCTGCTGAAACGTTTACAGCCAGCTGGGGTTGGGAGGTGCTCAAGGAGCATCTAAATGTTAAGGGAGGTTCTTAAATTTCCCCATCCTTTGATCCTAAATGAAACCCACATCCCTCCAAATCTGTGGACCCTTGAATAGTGGCTGCAGACTGACCCAGTAGTAGGAGGTTACCATGAACGACCCCTACACACACACACACGCGCGCGCGCACACACACACACACACACACACACACACACACACACACAGAATAATCATCTGTCACCCGGCCCCCTGCTCCCACCACCAGCTTAGCACACCATCACCAAGGCAAAGAGGCAAATCTGCCTCTTCGTTCCACGTGCACAATCTCCTGCTTGAGATTCCACATTACCCTTTGGAGTTGATTTTCCTTCCTTCAACCTCATGCTTGATGTTCTATTAATCTCTTCAAGTCCCTTTTGAAAAGAGGAAGTGAATGAATAAATTCATTTTATTTTTATAAAAGTAAAGATCTTTCAGATTAACCTGGGACGGGGGAAGAGGGCAGGGCATGTGCCTTTCTCCAGGCAGGACTCTGTGATTTGACCTCTCTGTTCCTGGGAGTGCGGTAGTCAAGGTTGACTCTGGCTCACAATTTGCTTTGCTCTCATCTCTCCAGGGCCTGCCACTGTTTCTGATTTAGTTGTCCAGGCCTGAGACTCCATTCTCCACAGTGATATCAGAGACCTTCGCCTTCTTAATTCACCTTGCTCTTATTGCAGCAGCCGACTTACTTTCCTTCTGGATTCTTCTCTGGGCAGCATGCCCTCTGTTAGAGAACACAGACGGTTGTACTCCAGCTTGGAACCTTGTAAAATGTCTCCTTTCTCTCATGTCTCAGGCAATAATTAGCACCTGGGAGATCTGCTGTTAAAAAGGAAAGCATCCTCCCTCCAAATAATTTTCTTACCTCCTTGAGACCTGGTATTCATTGGATGAAAAGTCCAGGGCAGATTGAGTATATTTCCCACAGTTGTTCCCTTTATTTTTACTTCTAGAAAAAAAATTCTTTTTAATGCTCTATCAATATTTAACGATAGCAATTATCCTTAACTGGCAAAAGTGCCTTCCATTATATAAGGTAGAAGGACAACATTTGTATAGTCCTTGTATAAAGATTCTTTGTTCCATTACATCCACTAGAGGAAAAAATGTAATAAATAATTTACTACCTGAAATTGTTGCCATGAATAATAATGTGGTCAGCAACGACTTCCATCAATACACAAAATCCGCCCTGTGAGGATGCCACCACCTGAGACTGTGCACCCCCTCCACTTGTGCTCACTCCAGATGTGTGTCCCCAGTATCTGTCTCCACTCTGATTCCACAACCTCTTGCTCAACTTGCAGCAATGTTGACAAATGAGACCTGAAATGCTGAGCCAGGCACAATGTTTTCTAAAGGGAAGCGTCAGCTATAAGCAGAGCCTTCAGCCTAAGATGTCACTGCTGATGAGGAGACGAAGCCTGGGCCTCAGTGCCATCCTCACGGGCTCTTGGAACTCTGACCACTGGCCTGACCTCCCCAAGGCTCTTCCTGAGGACTGACTGTGTGATTCCCACCAACACAGTTTAAAAAAAGAAACAGGAAAAAAAGCTGAGTTTTTGTACGAAAAAGAGACTCAGCATTTGTGTCTTCCTAAATACTTCTAGAATTCGAACTTAACAAAGACTTTCATAAAAATTATTGATTAAAAAAATTAGAAGCCTCCTTCTTAGCACCACAGCTGACTGGTTCTCCCATCCAGGCCACAAGCGCACTGAGTCATTCACTGCCTGGACCCTCACTATTTTGTTTCATGTGGCACTTTCTGCCACTGTTACTATGGCTCATTCTCTGGAAAATGCAGCTCCCCTCAGAAAAGAAGTGAAGAAGACCAGGATGCCTCGGTGGCTCAGTCAGTTAAGCATCTGCCTTCAGCTCAGGGTTCTGGGATTGAGCCCTGCATCAGGCTCCCAGCTCAGCGGGGAGTCTACTTCTCCCTCTCCCTCTGCCCCTACCCCTGCTTGTGGTCTCTCTCTCTCTCTCTCTCTCAAATGAATAAATAAAATCTTAAAAAAAAAAAAAAAGTAAAGAAGACCAAAGGGTTATCACGTCTTGTCCTTTGTCACCTCTTCCTGAGCATGGAAGAAAAGTTCTTTTTTTTTTTTTAAAGCACATTTTTAGAGCACATTTTGTTGCTCACCTCTGTAATTCATCAAATGAGGTGATTGATTCAGTGGGCAACAATCTGCTTAGCCAAAAGAGTGAAGCAAGCTTCAATCAAACACACCCAGGATTTGGTTGATTGGGAAAAGCTAGCAGGCCTTGATTCCGATGCCCCACTGTTCGATGTCCATAGGAAAAAATATTGCTGGTGGTCTTGAAGGATTCTTACCAAAAATGCTGCATGATAAAGAACAGAAGGACGCAAAGAATCACGCGGGCTACCAGATCTTGGTGCACAATATAACCTATGAAAAAGAACAGAATCACAGGGCCAGTGAGGTGGAGCAGAAGGCTGTGCAGCACTTCTCTGCCCGGCAGGAAAGGAGACAAATGCCAAACGCAGCTCAAATGTGGAGCGGCAAACAAAGAAGTTTCCGTAAATGCATCTGATTTTACTGAGAGAGCTGGAAACAGTTTGTAGTCCAAATGGAAACTAGTCTGTATGACAATGAAACCTTGCTCTGTGTAATGTTGATCCTTAAACTAACCCTTACCTTCATTAAAGATGAAAGTTTGGAATTTGGTTAATACTTACCCAATTGTCTTCCCCAGGTCCGTGTTTTTTTCATTTTTCCATACTTCCTTATGAATAAATTGCTTCTGATTAAATGCACTCCTAAAGATTTTCAAGTTACAGTTTAAGTTTATAACTCAACCTGCCACCTTGAAAAAAATTAACAGCTAAATTGAGGTTTACAAAAAAAGCCAAAGAGGCGAGAGAAGGATTGGAAGGAAGGGAAAAGACTGGAAACAATCAATTTGTCTAAAAATAGGGAAATGTTAATCTAGGCAATGGAATATTTATGGAGTCATTAAAATCATTTTCATAAAAAAACTATTTCATGTCACAGATAAATATTCATGATCTAATAGTAAGTGCAAAAAAGTAGGGAATAACACATTATAAGACAAATTTCCTCAAAATAAAACAACTTAGCCTGGGTAAAAATACCCCAAAATATTAACTTTTTTTAACCTGATGATATGATACAGCAATTTTTATCTCCTTTGTATTTTGCAGCACTTTCTACAATTCATTCATGTAACTTTCGTATTCAGAAAGAAAACGGCATTTTTAAAAGAATATCTCAATCACAAGACGGTTGATGAACCGTTTAAGCATATAGACAGACGAGTCAGAGAATCGAAGAGGCCAAGGTTGGCGGTGACTTTCCAAGTACCAGCTGGGGTAGCACCATCGCTAATACTAGAGACAAGACAGGAGCTCTCACTGACTGATGCTAATAAGGACTTCGATTATAACTTACTCTTCACTTTTTTGGTTCATTTTCTACATTGTTGCTAAAAAGTTCATTTTAGGTCCAGATTATCTAAATTGATTAAGTGAGTAAAATTTATAACCTGTAATTATTTCCTAACCTGGCCATGTTTTATGATTATCTGCGATGGTTAAAATAGACTTTACAAGCATAGAAGTTTAGTCTTGTAACAAGACAATTTGACAGCAAGATAATACCTACCTCTCTATATTGTACGGCAGAAAAATCCAGTGAAGCAATCTCTCCCTTGTGGTGGGAACAGAGAGTGTAATCAATTTCAATCTTCTCAAAAATCTTCATCTCAGTTGATTATTCAGCTATCCAAAGCCCTTCATTTGGTTTATTAGATCACAAATCTAATTTAATAGCATCTAGAAACTAAGCAATTTCAGATCCAAGTAGATTGTTTACTGGTTTTCCTTTGACCAAGAGGATTCCCTTTTTAAAGGAGACTCTTGCTTCTGATTTTATATTTTCTTTCTCAAAGGGGGAACTTATCAATATACTCTATATTATCTATATATTCTATATTCTGTATACAATTTACCTGTTGGCAATAGTGGTACCCAGGTGTACTAGACAGCAGCCTTCTAGCTGAGGTATTCAAGGGGCTAGAGGTGCTCAAGTTTACATAGGGTAGGGGAGTCTGGGTTAATATAGTAAGTCAGTGAGTTTGAGGAGGGTTAAGAATGCTTCTACTGGACTTTTCAGAGCTATTTAGTATCTCTGCATGAAACATGTCCCCCACACCCTACCCTTCTCCAGGCCACCAACCTCTCTCCGAAGTCTGACATTTGCAGACCTCGAGATTCCTCTTCAATCTTTATCTGTGCCTTCCCCCAGTGGCTAGTGGGACTCATTTCCCACAAAGAAATTTATTGAGCACCTCCAACTTAACAGACACTGTTAAGTCTTAACAGACACCTAGGTGCTGGTGATAAGGCACTGAACAAGACAGACCCAGTTCCTATTCTCATAAAACTTCCATTCAACAGGGAGAGATAGATGAGTAAATACATAAACCTAGTCGTGGCTAGTGTAAGATCAGTGAAGAAAATAAAATAGTGTGATGGAACAGAAAAGGACGGGGCTGAGTACTTATACTGAGTGAAGAAGGAGGAGGAGGGATTGAAGTTTAACCCTCACGCAGAGAAGGATCTGCCATCAAGAGAGCAAAGGAGGAGCACATCAGGAAAAAACTACAAGTTCAAACGGTCTGAGGCAGAGCAATGGTTTGTCTGTCTATATGGTTTGTGGGAGGACAAAGTAGGGAGCCAGGCTGGCTAGAATCGAGGGAGAGGAGTGCCAGATGACATTAGAGAGGTAGATGGAGGCCAAATCATGCAAGATCCAAGAAGAGAGTTCAGATTTTATTTTAAGTATGAATGGGAAAATATCAAAGACTGCAATGACACTGCCTAAAGAAGCTACCATCTGATCTACCCTACTTGAGGAAGGATGATCCTGATCTGCATCATTTTACTTCAAGCCAACCCCAGCCAAGGGATTCCGTATCAAACACAGCTCCAGGGCATTTCCCTAGGAACATAAATCAGAGACAGGTGAGTTAATCTTTCTATACTCGTTTTCATCCAAAATGCTTTTGCTTTCCCTTTGCCTTGTGGAGATATCACAAATTTTAATTGTGGTTAAGGAAGAACCCAACCAAGGTCCACATACCCAAATGCTTATTCAACCTGTCCATGGGTACCTCAAACTCAAGCACAACGCACTCCCACCTGTCCTTCTCTAAAACCCCACTCACTTCTAGTGTCCCCTACCCAAGGAATAGCACCCTTATCTCTCCAGTTTCATAAGCCAGGTGTTTGGGACTTAGCTAACACTTTGCGTTTCCTCACCCCAATAACTCAGTCCTCACCGAGGCCTCCTAAAAGTCTCTGGATTCCATCTGCTTCTCCCCAGCCCCCACCGAGAACTGATTCAAACCACCATCATGGAGCAGCATCTCTGGACTAGTCTCTTACAACACTTTTGTCCTCTTATAATACACTGCAGTCTGAATGATCTTAAAGATGCTTAAAGCCCGGGGCGCCTGGGTGGCTCAGTCGTTAAGCGTCTGCCTTCGGCTCAGGTCATGATCCCGGAGTCCTGGGATCGAGCCCCACATCAGGCTCCCTGCTCCATGGGAAGCCTGCTTCTCCCTCTCCCACTCCCCCTGCTTGTGTTCCCTCTCTCGCTGTGTCTCTCTCTGTCAAATAAATAAACAAAATCTTTAAAAAAAAAAAAAAAAAAAAAAAAGATGCTTAAAGCCCTGCAGCGGTTTCTCATTATGCTTAAGACAACCAATACCCAGCCTACAAGGCTCTGAGTGGCCAGGCCCTTGTCATTTTCTTTAGACTCATTTGTATATCCGTGCTCCAGCCATCCTGGCCCCTTATCAATTCCTCAAATGCACCAGGCTTCCTTTAATTTCAAGGTCTCTGCCCATGTTCTTCTACCCCATATCTTTCCTTCATCTGGTTAATGCCTACTCATTTTTTAGATCTCGATACAAATATCACTTCCTTAGGAAAGCCTTCTTGGGTTTCCTATTTTGTGGCTCCATTGTATCTGTACCTTTCCTTTATATCATTTAACAAAATTTGTAAATGTACATTAAACTGAATGATTGGATCATTGGATGAGTCTTCCCTACCAGCCTATGAACTCCATGAGGTCACTATTACCTTCAGCATCTAACACAGAGCTGAGCACCTAATAGACACTCAACAAGGTTTTGTTAACTGGATGAATGCATTGTAGTACCCATGACTGTTCAATTCCATTCGCATGCAATGCATAGCACAAGCAAGACGTGGTTAATGTAAAGTGACAAAATGCGGCTGTACCCTCAAGAAAAGTTAAAGACTTTTTTATTTATGTTTCAACAGAGAGAGAGACAGCGAGAGAGGGGGCAGTGGGAGAGGGAAAAGCAGACCTCCCACCAAGCAGGGAACCCGACGTGGGACTCAGTCCCAGGACTCTGGGATCACGACCCAAGCCGAAGGCAGACGCTCAACGACTGAGCCACCCAGGCGCCCTGCACCATCAAGAAAATTTAGAGATGAAAACAGGCATGTAGTAAAGACAAGGTATGAGAAACACATGAATAATGGAAGTAGCCAGAGAAGGAAGAGATTCATTCCCCAAAGGTGTTGGTAGCAAAATTAAGAAATGTGGTCCAAATCCCCAAATTTTGTCCATGCCTTTCTTCAGTCCCCTAACAAATTTTATTTTATATCCTACTCGACACTTCCAAAAAACAGTTTTCCAAAATATAAAGATCTAATTCTTCAATCTAGTAATCTGTACATTGAGCCAAAATATGCAAACGTGAAATGGAAAAAAAAAATCAAGCCCTTTCCTTTTCAAACTTAAGCCAATATGCTCATTCTTCTACTCAAAGCTGTTTGGAATGTCATCAGAAGATCTGAACACTGGGGGTGCCTGGGTAGCTCAGTCAGTTAAGCATCAGACTCTTGGTTTTGGGTCAGGTCATGATCTCAGGGTCAAGGGATCAAGGCCCGCATTGGGCTCCCCACTCAGTGGGGAGTCTGCTTGAGACTCTCTCTCCATCTCCCTCAGCCCCTCCCTCTACTCATGCTTGCTCCCTCTCTGTCTCATGAATAAATAAATCTTTAAAAAAAATTTGAACACTAGCTCCCGTTCTACTCCAAACTTGCTGTGTGTGTGTCAGTCAGCTCACATTGTCGCAACAACATATTATAGGCTGAGTGGCTTACACAACAGAAGTTTATTTTCTCACAGTTCTGGAGGCTGGACACCCAAGATGAGGTTGCCAATGTGGTCAGGTTCTGGTAAGAACCCTCTTCCTGGCTTATAGATGGCGACAGTCAAGGCAAATCTCACTGTTTTTTCCTTTAGTCTTGCACTCACAACACTTTGACACCAGATGTGTGGGGTTTTTCCCCACCCTGACCAGTTCTCTGAGCCCAGCTAGGTATCTTACAGTTCAATTCAATTCAGTTCTGACACTAACTAGAGTTAGTGCAGACCCCACAGGATAATGACTCAGTCCCACAAGACTGCCTCCCACTTCAGATGCCAATCATAAGCTCCCCAGGTTACCCACAACTTCTACCTGACTTGGCTATAAATCAAAGTCTCCCATGATCCCCTCCTTGGGTTTGATAATTTGCTAGATTGGTTCACAGAGCCCAGAAAAACAGCTTACTTACCACGGCCAATTTATTTACAAGGGATATTTTAAAGGAAACAAACGAAGAGTCGGATGGAGAGATACATAGGTGAGGTCTGGAAGGGTCGGGAGACCTTCTGTTCTACCCTCCAGGCATGTGGATGTGCTTGCCAACCCAGAAGCTCTCTGAACCCTAAACTTTTGGGATTTTTATGGAGGCTTCATACTCTAGGCATCATCAATTATTAACTCAATTTCCATCCCCTCTCCAGAGAATGGAGGTGGGGGTTGAAGAAGAGCTGAAAGTTCCAAGCTTCTAATCATGACTTGGTCTTTCTGGTCACCAGCCCCTGTCCAGGAGCCCACCCAGAGACACTTCATTAGAACAAAAGATGCTCCTATCACCCATGAAATTCCAAGGAATTTTAGGAGCTCTGTGCCAGGAACTGGGGGCAGAGACCAGTATACATATATTTTCTATTATTTCACAGCCTCCTTTTTGCTGTGTCTTCACATGGTAGAGAGAGAGATCAAGCTCTCTGGCATCTCTTCTTATGAGGACATAATCTTACCATATTCGGGCCCCACTCTATGACCTCATTTAACCTTAATTACCTCCTTATAGGCCTTATCGCCAAATACAGTCCCATTAGGGAGTTAGGGTTTCCACATATGAATGTGGCTAGGAGAGACAAAATTCAGTCCATATCACTGTGTGATCTTGATCAAACTTGACCACTCTGGTCTTCATCCAGATCAAGGTTTGGCAATAACAACCCTCAGGCCAAAAATCCAGTTGGCCTTCTCTTTTTGTATATAAAGTTACTGGAACACAGCCATGCCCAATTCTCTACATATTATCTATGGCTTCTTTTGCACTACAACAGCAGAGTTGAGTAGCTGCAGTGGTGATCTCATGGCTGGCAAAGCCTAATATATTGACTATCTGGCCCTATTCGGAGAAGGTTTGCTGGCTCCTGATCTCGGGGAGCCCTTGGGGCTCTTCCAGCTCTAACATTCTAGGATCCCATTCATGACTTCAGCCCCAAACATCTTTTAGTTCAGGTCTTCAAGTTCTGCAAAAGACATTTGTGACCTAATGACTGTTAAAGGAAGTATTAAATGCTTACACTGACAGAGGTGTGTTCATTAAGCTCACATTGTAACTAACCCTCTGCACTGTTACTAAGTAAGCTTAAGTAGACATGGAACAAAGTCTTTGCATGTAGTAAATGCATTTTATATCTCTATAGCCAAACACATTCCGGTTAAATCATTGTTTTAGGGGCTCTGTTGAGTGCCTAATGTAGCAAGAAAAAACAGGGAAAGTAGAAGTGCTCCAGCCTCATTGCTTCCCCTTCTCTGTGCTGGCAAAGCCCCTCTCATCTGCACCACACAATTTAGCACAGAGATGTGTACCACTTTGAATTGCCTGCTAGTTGTGTCATTCACATTACCTTTGTGCCCCAAGCTGGACTGTTAGTACCGTGGGGTCAGGAATCATGCCTTCTGAATCAAAAAAGCATAGAATTAAAGAGCTGGAAGAGACATTAGCAATCACAATCCAACCTTCTCGCTTCACAGATGAATAAACCGAGACCCAAACCAAACAAATGTCTTACTTCTCTTTAATTGCCATGGTACATATCAAGCACTTTACTCAGAATTTGTTTGACAAGAACTTGAAAAATGATCAGAGGAGGTAATTAAGAAAGGAAGGAGGAAAAGGAAGTGTCCTGGGTCCTGACTTGATGGGCTTTGGCTGAAGTGTTCTAGGAAACAATCTAAAGTCTACCTTGTCACGTGTCTCTAACACAGCATTTGCTAGCATGTATTCTATGGAGAACCAATCCCAAGAGATACTGCAAGAAAACGTGGTCCTATAGTCAAACAAGTTTGGAAAAGCCTTATACTATGTTCCCCTCATGTAGAACCATATGCATATCAGCATAGCAAGGCTCTGAGGCACTGCAGCTAAGCAGTCTAGATGCATAAACATTTGGCAACCAAACACCTTTTTTTCATAGACATCTATCACATTCCAAGAAAAAAGAATGAAATATGGGTTTCTCAGAAATCACTTTGGAAAAAATACTTTATATCTGGCACTAGGCAAATTCTACTTAAAAGTATTTTCCAAAACAATTTTGCACGTTTATCCAAGCATTTCTTCCATTGTGTAACACAAATATGAGGAAAAGAAAAGCTCTGTCTCTTTATAAAACTACCCTACATCAAGCCCCCGCCCCTCGCATCACAGTGAGTTACCTGTCTCTTGAATGCAGCAGGTGCAAACTTCAGATTTCCCAGGAATCGATCCTTGCTCAGGGCTTTCTCTTTGACAGTGGCAGGTGAAGGAAGTGGAAAGGAAGGGGTCATGAAACCAGGAATGACGGGAAGCTATTGAAAACAGATTTCCCTAGAGAATTCCTCCTCTCTGGTTTTAGTGGTATTTGTAGAAGAGAAAGAATTATGCAAGTAACTTCTGGTGTGTTACAGTTCTTGATATCTCTTTTTAAAATAGTAAACCTTAGAGCTAATTTCTAATTGAATTTGATATAGCATCAGCGATAAGCTTACTGGTCTGGCACAATTAACAGGAATAAATGATTTAGAAAAACCAACCAGTTTTTAAATTTTAACTGACCATTTTAACCCTTTGAGACTGACGCTTCTAATTTTGTCTACTTACCATCTATCATCATTTAGCAATCCAGTGTCCAAAGAATCTAAGTAAAATCATTCCTCTGGCTTATGTTATAAATGGACATCTATTTTCTGTGCTCCCTCAGGAGATCTACATTCTCCCAAGTATGACCTCCCTGCTAGCCTGGACCGGACCTCCCACCTATCATCATCTAACAACCCAGCATACACTGAATCTAAACCAAGTCACTCTGTACATCTCTTCAGTCCCTGCCTTCCAGCCCCTCATTCTATGATCCTTCCAAAGCGATTCTTTTTCTCAGAAAATGAAAATTTCAAATCCACTTAATACCTCAAATCAGGCCCATGCCAGTATTTACCAAAGCTAAACATACACCCTTCCTACGGCAATTGTACCTTTGGATAAATACCTAAGAGAAATGAAAGCATATGTCCATCAAAGGACATGTAAACTAATGCTTATAACCATAATAGCCAAAAGCTGGAAACAACTCAAATGCCCATCAACAGATAAAAAAGAGAAATAAATTATGGTATGACCATACAACAGGACACTAAACAGCAGTCTTTAAAAACATACTACCAATGCAGGCGACAGCATGGATTATATTCAGCGAGCAAAACCAGACCCAAAAGACTATGCACTGTATGATTGCAATCCAATAAAGTTCAAGATTAATAGTGATAGGAATCAGAATGAAGATTACTTCTGGTAGGGGTAGGCAAAAGGAGAACTAGGAATTGACTGGAAAAAAAGCAAAAAGGAATTTTGTGCAGTGTTAGGAATGTTTCATTTCCTGATTAGAGTGATGGTCATGTGGGTGTGTACATATGTGTACATATCTTTCAGTCTGTATACTTAAACTAGTGTGCTTCACACACTTTATTGTAGGTAAGCTACAGCTCAAAAAAAAAAAAAAAAGTAAAAAGGAGGGAGGGGAACCTCACCAGTGTCAGTGAACTAACAGGTGAACGGTTTGCACATGAGTTCTGGCATTCTGCATAGCTGCTGTTTCCAGCTAGTCTTTTTATCAAATATCTGACAGAAGGTTGACTTTGATGATGAGGTTTTGTTGGTTGGTTAGTTTACCTGTCTTTATCATTCAATTTGTCTCACAGTTTCTCATGACCATTGTCTTCAGTTTCCTCCAAGGAACTAGTGCACATTCATGGCATTTTCAAAATACTTACATTTTTTGTCATATATTCTTCAAAATCTGTATTCTGAACTATGGACTCAAAAATCTGTCGACATGTCAGAGAATATTTGCACTGGGAGGGATGTTAGAAATTAGTGATTAGCTTCATTTTACAGATTAAGAACATGAAACCTAGAGAAGTCCAAGGATTTGCTCAAGGTTAAATGGTTAATTAGTGGCAGAAGTGGGTATAGAAATCAGCTCTCCTGAGTCTTACTCTGCTGTTTCTACTCTTATATCATTATAACAATATAAACATCTCATAAAATTAGTTCATCTTCTCAGAAACAGAAGGAAATACCCAAGAAAGACAAAGTCACACAAATTTGGGGCTTATTTAAACCAGTAGACAATTGCCCACTATCTAATGGCAGGTGAACTCTTTCAAGTCAGGCACACTGAATAGACTTTTACTCCCACATATTAAATAGGAATGAAACATTGATGTTCTTCCAAATGAAAAGTAATTTTCTCCCTCTCAGAATGACCACAATTATATCTTTCCAATTAAATATAGAATGCACTCAGTTGGCACCCTGCTAAAAAGCAATTGATTTAATGGAGGAAAGAAAATATCAGTATAATCATGGATGTCAAATCATAAAAGTGACAAACTAATAGAATATGTTTTTGAGAGAAGAGAAGGTCTACTTAGGAACCACATATAATCTGGTCTTCAGGCTTGGTCACAATACTAACAAAGCAGGTTGGTGTTTAAAACACTCCCCAGATAATTCCACTGCTAGCCAAGATTGGGTAGGAAGAACTAGATTTATCTTCCCAGTTAACAAAAACAAAACTAAACTAAACTAAAACAAGTATATGAAATAATGGTTTTCAAGCACAGTACATGAGCAACAAAGAACAGTGATCCTTAAAAGACAGAAAACAAATGAATTCAACCCTACTATTATTCCAGCTTACTGCTTTGAAATAGTTTCCATGACACAATGCAAGGAGGAGGAATCCTGACAGGGCCCAGCAGGCAACCTGAGACAAGGAGACAGACCTGGGAGTGTGAGGAGACCAAGAGAGCTAGAGTTCACAGAACAGAACATTGGAGAGAAGAGAGAAACACTGAGACATAACTCCAGGTATCTGAAAGGGTCTCCCCCACTTTGTAATGATCAGTGCATATGTGTGAAGAAACTACCTGGGAGGCCAGGGAAAGACCACCTGAAAGAATTAAAGATAATAGTGCCCAGTATTCCCACCAACCAGACTGGAAAACCTCAGGATTCATGGGGCAGTGGGTAGAGGACACAGAAGTGACTTGCATCAACAATAGGAGATAATTAGCCCTCAATTAAATGTTGCTCTGGCCCTCAAAATAAACCTTAAAAGCAAGACCAAAAAAAATTCCAACGTTTTCAAGTAACTTAACTGTGTCCATGAACAAAGCTCAAGACTATGAACAGGAATACAAAAATATCCAGCATGTGACAAGGTAAAAATCGCCATGTCTTCTATTCAATCAGAAAATTACCAGACATGCAAAGAACCAAGAAAAAAAATGAGAAAAATCAAGTCAGAATTGACGCAGATGTTAGAATTAGCAGAAAAGACATCAAAACAGTTATTATAACTGTATTCCATGTTAAATAGAGATATGGAAATATAAAAAACCCAAACTGAACTTCTGCGTGAATACAGACTTTGCAGAAAAAAGATTTAGCAAGCTTAAAAACAATGAAATAGAAACCGTCCAAAATGAAACATAAAAGATAAAGGTGAATTTTTTTAAGTGGGCACATCAGTGAGCTATGAGAAAGCTTCAAGTGGAGTCCTTCAGTGGGGGGCAAGGTACAGAAAAAAATATTTGAAGAAATAATGGACAAATTTTTCCAAATCTGTCGAAAATACCAACTCACAGATCCAAAAAGCTCAATGAATCCTGAATATAGAAAACATGAAGAAAACTGTATCAAGATACATTACGATCAAGTTGCTCAAAACTGATAATAAAGAGAAAAATCTTAAAATCAGTCAGAGAAAAAAGACATAACATAGAGGGGAACAAAAATAAAGATGACAGCAGATTTCCCCTCGGAAATGTTATAAGCAAGAAGTCAGTGGAGCAACATCTGAAATATTGAGAGAAGAGGGGCGACTGGGTGGCTCAGTCGGTTAAGCATCCGACTCTTGATTTCAGCTCAGGTCTTGATCTCAGGGTCTTGAGATCGAGTCCCAAGTCCAGCTCCACATTGGGTGTGGAGCCTGTTTAGGATTCTCTTTCTCCCTCTCTCTCTCTGCCCCTCCCCCCACCCATGTGCTCAATAAATATATAAATAAATAAATAATAAATAAAATACTGAGAGAAGAAAACTGTCAACCTAGATTCTATATCCAATAAGAATATGTTTTTTAATCAAAATCAAAATAAACTGGATTTCATTTAAAAAAATTAAAGCTTCTTTTTTTCAAAAGATACTGTGAAGAGAATGAAAGACAAGCCACAGATCAGAAAGAAATTTGCAAAGCAGATATTGGATAAAAAGACTGGTATCCAGAATATATAAAGGACCCTTAAAACTCAACTATAAGGACATAAACAACCCAATTTCTAAAAATGGGCAAAATATTTGAAGAGACACTTCACTAAACAAGATATACAGATGTCAAATAAACACATGAAAATAGGGGCACTGGGTAGCTCAGTTGGTTCAGTGTCTGCCTTGGCTCAGATCATGATCCCAGGGCCCTGGGATCAAGCCCCACATCAGGCTCCCTGCTCATTAGGGAGCCTGTTTCTCCCTCTGCCTGCCATTCCCCCTGCTTGTGCTCTCTCTCTCTCTCTCTCTCTGTCAAATAAATAAATAAAATCTTTATTAAAAAAAGAAAAAGAAAACATCATTATAACATAATGTAACATAATAACATCATGATATTACCTATTGTATGGCTAAAATTTTAAAGGCAGACTATATCAAGTATTCATACGGATATGGAAGAACTGGAACTCTCTTACACTGCTACTGGGAATGTAAAATGGTACAACAACTTAAGAAAACAGTTTGACAATTTCTTAAAATTTAAACATATACATACCATATGATCCCACCATTCTAGTTCTGTGTACTTACCCAAGAGTAATGAAAGTGCACAGTGTACATGAATGTCCTTAGAAGTTTTATTTGTCATTGCCAAAGACTAGAAACAAGCTGAATTTCCATAGGCAGGTGACTAGATAAGCAAACTGTGGTACATCCATACAACGAAATACTATTCAACAATAAAAAGGAATGAACTATTGATAAACTCTACAATATGAACAAATCTCAAAATAATTACACTGAATGAAAAAAATCCAGGACCCTCTCAAAAAAAAACCCACAATGCCCACTGCATGATTCCATTTATGTAGAATTCTAGAAAACACAAAATAATCTATACTGACAGAAAGCAGATCATTGACTTCCTAGAGCAGGAGGGCAGGAAGGTTTGGTTGGGAAAGGTTACAAAGCAGCACAGGGACATTTTAAGGGAGGTGGATATGCTCATTATCTTGACTGCAGTGATGGTTTATTGGTATAATCATACATCAAAATATCATATTATACACTTTTAAAGCATGTAGTTTATTATATATCAATTATATCTAAATAAAGCTTTTTATAATTAATTAATTAAAGACACTTCCATGATGTCACCCTCCATTTCCCAAATGCTGCAGTTGAGATTCACTATTTTGAATAAACATATTTGCTATAAATTCAGGTGAGAAACATTGAGATTTTTTTTTACTGCTATCTGATTAAACACATCAAAACTAATATCTATTGACACAAGGCACTGAGAGAAAGAGAACCTGTAATCACCTAACTGATTTCTAATGAGCTCCTTTCATTTGGAGCAGAACAATTAACTAAATTTACTGGAGACTTACTGAGTTCACAACTTAATCTATTTCTTTTCTGGCAAAGAACTGGAATGGTGCCCATATGGTCTAACATCCTACTGTAACTTTCTCCCCCACAGGACTCCTTTCATATTCATAGTTTCTCTGGGTAAGAAAATGTTAATTCACCAACCAGGAAACCACCTCACACCACAGGACCACAGAGACCATCTGAGATTAAGGATAGCATCATCGTCTGTGTCTGAGCCAGACTCGCCAGGCCTGGCAACCCATGCCTGTTGTATGCACTCAAGGCACATGGCCATATGCCAGAGAAAGTAAAAAAAAAAAAAAAAAAAAATCTCTAAATTATCAGCTTTGAGACTAAAAAGATGAATGATGACAAAACTGCTGACATTTCACCTAAAATCATCATCTCCAGTGAAAAAGAAATGAATATCTTGTAGTACATATATCTTTTTGCAGCTCATTGTTTCCCCTCTTTTCTCCCAAAGCGTCTAAGATGAAAGTTCCTTCATTTATACATTTTGCTAGAGTTTGACTACTTAACACTTTTCAGGAAAACAATCCATGAAAACAATTGAAATAATTGTTCTGAGTTCAAATCTCTACAAAATTAACTGCTTTCCTACTTAAGAAAGTAATTGCTAGTAATTTTCAATTTACCAGTGAGTTTCCAAATTCCAAAAGTTTTACTTGGTCAGTCATAGTTTGGAATTGAGAACTTACTGCCCATGAAAACAATGCTCTTATTTATTGATTCATTCAGCAAACTTTTAGAGAGCTGCCTATAATATTGAAGCTCTTGGGGATTCAGAAGGTACAGGACATTGTTCCTGTACACAAAGAGTTTTTATTTTAGTGGAGAAGATACAGATATGAAAAATAAAGAAGTAAATAAAATAATAAATAAGTATATATATTCACATACACATATATATGTAATATAAATTAGTGTGTGGTTAGTACTATGAATACCATTTAGATCGGTGTTTCTTAAAATTTGGTCTATCGGCCACTAGCACCCCAATTCCCCAGGACTTGTTTAAAGTGCAGATCCTTGAGCCTTCTCTAGCTCTCCTGAACCTAGATCTCTGGCAATTATTTGTATGAACATTAAAGTTTCAGGTCAATTTTATAAGTGGTATGTGCAATGTACTGCAGAAATTTTAAAAAAGGAAAAATCTCTTTCAGCTGCTATGGTCAGGGAAAAGTTTAGAAATTCAGAACTGATAAATAGGATTTCATTATATGGAAACTGAAACTCAAAGCATTTTATGCAGGGATTCTGACTTCCAGAAGGACAGAGTAAGGAACTCCAAAAATCCACTCCTCCCATAAAAGCAATGAAAATACTAGCAAAAATTGTCAAAATCTTTTTTTCCCCCAAACTCTGGAAATTAGCCCAAGCCTTATAACAATCCAAGGAGTATTTATTCCAAAAAAGAATCTGCACAAGAAACAGGGAGCTCTGTGGTGTTTTAATTGTCCTATTCCCATCCCCTTCTCCCAAGCTGTACAAGTAATCTTGAAAACCAACAGCTTTGAATCACAATAACCACAAAAGCCAGCAACCTAGCAACCACTGAAGGGGGCAGAATGGATTTAGGCTTCCCTAAAGCTTCATCCCACTATTTGATCTATCAGGCAGTTCTCAAAAAACCCTCACTTCCAAGGCCTACCTTTATTTGATCTGACTCAGAGTTCATTCAGTGAAAACAGCTTTTTCCCCTTGGGGTATTGGTCAAAAACAGTCAGCAGCATTTGTTTTATATTACAACAATACAACTAAGTCAGCAATAACAGTTGGAACAAATGAGAAGATGATCAAAAAACTTAAAAGGAAAGGCTGGGGAATGAGATAGTCATAGGAGAGGCTGAAAAGGTGTGATCTATTTCTGTTATCTTGAAGGCCATATGCAAGGTTATGCATTTTTCTCACCTCTGGCCAACCATGAAGCTCTGGGCATGCAGGAAGTGAAGGCTAAGGTAGTGTTGTAAACTATCTGCCACAGCACTGAAGACATTCCCCAACACACACCCATACACAGAACACCTCAGCAAAGACTGAGAGATTTATTAGTGGAAGGCATTTAAGGAAATCTCTGTCCAATCATTAGCTGACCACTGAGCAGACACTTCAGTGGCCACGCATAACAAAGAATGCAGACTTTACAGAATTAGTTCAGGAAAGACACTAAACAAACAAACAGCAGCAACAACAACAAACAGCAACAAGCCCAAATGAGGGTGAGCAGAGAATGGAATCTGACTTCCAGAATTCCCAAATTATATTATTTTACATGTTCCAATTTTAACAAATAGTTGAGACATACAAAAACAGCCTCATGTTCGCTCATGCAAAGTAAGAGTTGTGCAGGATGGGGGGGGGAAAGCAGTCAGTAGCAGTTTTCCCTGAGAAAACTGGTTGTTGATCTTACTAAACAGGACTTTAAATTAGCTATTACATAGCAGTTCAAAGAACTAAAGGAACCTAAGTCTGCAGAACTAAAGAAAAGCAAGAGAATGATGTCTCACTAAATAGAGAATATCAATAAAGAGATAGAAATTATTAAAAGAACCAAATAGAAATTCTTGAGTTGAAAAGTATAACTAAAATGAAAAAATTCACTAAGAGGGGCTTAACAACATATTTGAGTCAACAGAAGAAAGAACCAGTGACCTTAAATATAGCTCAGTTGAAATTATCTAGTCTGAGGGACAAAAATTAAAAAGAATAAAGAAAAATGAACAGAGCCTCAGAGATTTGTGGGATACCATCAAACATATCAGTATTCATATACTACAACTCGCAGAAGGGGACAAAAGAGCAGAAAGAATATTTGAAGAAATAATGGCTGAAAACTTTCCAAATTTCATGAGACAATATCAATCCTATCCAAGAAACTCAACAAACTACAAGCAGGATAAATCAGAAACATTCATACCTAGAGACATCATAATCCAACTCTTGAGAGACAAAGTAATTCATGCAGGACAAGACACAGGAAGGGGTTTAGATCAGATATGCACAGACTTCTAGGAGCAATAGAAGAAGATATAGTTTAAAAAATTGGCTGGGATCAGACTACCAAAATAGTCCTGGCTTGAAGTGATAAAGGTCTGAATTAAAATTGCAGCATTGAAAATGAAAAGGAAGGAGTAAGGTAAAACATTATAAAAGCCAAATCAATAGAACTGGAGACCGATGCCATGGTTACGGTGTATGGAAAACATTCAGAAATGACCCCAAGTGTTCATGTCTCAGTCATTTCAAGATGGCAGCTCCACTGGCAAAAGCAGGGAAATCAGGAATTGTTGGTTATAAAAGGAAGGAAAATTACGAAGGGTCTAATTTAGGATATGTGGAGCTTGAAGCCCTGAACATACAAGTAGAAACCACCAGCAAAGGGTCAGAAATGTGGGACTAAGAGAGATGGGAAAGGCTGCACTCCTGGTTTACTCCTCTTGTCCTGGCACCCCATCCAATCTAGCCTCTGTCCCAGACAACAGTGCCCCAGTTTGGACAATATATTTTATGGACACTGAGCGAGAAAGAAAAAAGATTAGGGAAAAGCTCACAGGACAGAACATTGGGCAATGCCCATGGATGGTTGAGAGGAGGAGGAGTAAAAGCCAGCTGTGGAGACAAGAAAACACAATCAGAGGAATAAGAAAGTGTATTCAGAAAAGGGAAGGAGGAGCACTACTGGGGAAAGAAGGCCAGCTTTGATGTGATCTTCAGAGACCCCAGGAGAGCAGGTTCCATCAACTGATGAACTAATAAATATCCAGGGTTGGGCGCCTGGGTGGCTCAGTTGGTTAAGCGACTGCCTTTGGCTCAGGTCATGATCCAGGAGTCCCTGGATCGAGTCCCACATCAGGCTCCCTGCTCGGCAGAGAGTCTGCTTCTCCCTCTGACCCTCCCCCCTCTCATGTGCTCTCTCTCTCTCTCTCTCTCTCTCATTCTCTCTGTCTCAAATAAATTAAAAAAAAAAGATAATAAATAAATAAATAAATAAATATCCAGGGTTTTGGTTTTGGGTTGTTGTTGTTGTTGTTGTTGTTGTTTTTAACATTGTGATTCAAGAAAGTAACAAGTTAAAAAGTAGATTGTTTTTTAATGCTAAACATGTTTGCTGGCTGCTAGGAGCTAGCAGAGATGAAGTGATAGAGGATAAAAGTAAAAGCCAAGATAATGAAAAGAGCAAAGTCTCATAGGAGGTGAGGACAGAAAGGAGGGAAATAGTAGAGACAGGAATTGTAACATCATAGAAATGGTTAACCTTGAAAAGTCAAGGAACTTTTCTTATGAACGGATGAAGGCAGAAAATGTTGGAAGCAATGAAAGGTCGTGGTCACTGATGAAAAGAACAGAAAATGAAGGGGTTATGACTCCCTGAGGACAAAGATGTTCCTCCTTTATCTAGTGGAGCGGTGCCTGCCCATTTGGATTCAAATCCCAGCTCTGCCACCAGTTCTGTCATTTCAAGCAAGTTATTTGACCCCTCTGTACTTCCATTTCCTCAACCATAAAATAAGGATAACATCATTGTTGTGAGGTTGAATGTACACAAGCAAAGGGGCTTACGATAGTAATGCTTACTGAGTGCTTACTAATACGCATTCAATTGTGATTATTTGCATGGTGTTGTCTATAGCCATCCTGCCTCACGTGATCCTTGGAGCTCTCTAAATGTCCCAGGAATGAATGAAGTCAAAATCAAGGTAATCTACCGGGAGCTAGGATGTGGAGATGTTACTGAAGAATAAAGATCAAGAAGATGAGAATTCGAGAATTCTACAGAAGGCAAAATCAAAGTTAACAAATGAGGTCCAGGTTAATGCGGAGCCTCCTAAACAGAGCAAGCTAAATGATTAATTCTTCAATATTCCCACATGATGAAATGCCTTCATTATTCCCTTGGCTCCCCAGTAAATGTTGGATGAATAAATACATTTATAAATACAAACTACAGAGTAAAACATGACTGACTTGAACGACTGTTGGCATTCAGGATAGTCTCTCTGAGTCTTTTGTTTGCTAACTCACTCTGTTAGATCGCTGCATTAAGAGTCCCAACTTTTCACACCTCCCTGTAACCACACATAGTTTGAGCCAATGGGAAAGCAAAAAATTTTACAGAGCTTGAGAAAAACACTTGCACATTAACTGCCGCTTACATGAGAACAAGCCTGAACTAGCCTGCTGGAGGGATGTGAGAAACACGCCGGAGGACAGACGAACTGTCCCTGTCAAAGTCATCCTAGATCCACCAGCCACCAGCCTACCCACCAGCTGACCACATAGATGCAGGCCAAACCCCAGTCAAAATCAGCAGAACCACCCAGCTGACCCTTTAACTCATAAGATATAACAAATGGTTTTTGTTTTAAACCACAAAGTTTTGGGGTATTAAGCAGCAGTAGCTAACTGCTACATTTCCAAACCCCAAATCTCCACATGGCTACATTAGACTGGCTGCATTGTACCACTTTGGGGGGTTGGGGCACCATTTACATTGGAATCCACGTTGTGCAGTGCAGAGCCCATATGGCCATATGCAGTAGCACTGGGAGAGAACCAAAATAAGTAAACCTTCTCTCTCCTGCTTGCCCTTCACCTCTAATTACGTAGGGAGAAATGAGGAAAAAAGTTAAAAGCAGTTTGAGCTACCAAGACAAACTGCATATTGCAAAAGGAACCATTTCGCTTGGCTGAACATTTCCAAACAAGTTTCAGCTCCTAAGCATTTTAAACACAATAGAAAACAATATAAATAATGTGTGTGTGTGTGTGTGTGTGTGTGTGTGTGTACATGTACACAGAGAGAGAGAGAGAGATACAGATATGCATTTATATCTATATGGCTCTTAATGAATCATTGCAAGGGACATTTTGAATGTTAAAATGGTGTGAATTTCCACACTCCTTCTATCAGGCTTTCTAGGCACCAGTCCCATCAATCTCTAAACCCTGACACCAGGCAGTTCATTGTTTTTCAAATTTACGACATTTTTCAGTTCATTGTTTTTAAACTGTCACCCTCAGTGGGTAGCTGGCACAACTCATTGCTACTCTCAGCTCCCACTGAGCTCATCGCCCTAGGAGTGATGTGCTAGCAAAATTTTCAGTTGACTGATCTCCAGGATGGTAAATTCTCTGTGTGCTTCCTCTAGTGACATCATTACTTTTGTCCTCCACCTTACCCCAACAGAAATCATTAAGGTTGTGATTGTCCATCCCAAACACAGATAATGAAAATTAGGGAAATTGAAAATAAAACCAGTCATTCTACCCAACCTCTTGGTGTGATGGAAGACTAACTTTCTCCCAGACATCCTGATAGTTTTATGTAATTCCGCTGCAGAAATATCCCTAACATTGCAGCATCTATCTGGGCTCTTGAGGGACTATTCTGTATCTGATCCTCAATTTAAGCAGGCTTATTTTGATCTGCTGAATTTTCTCATTTGTTTTCTGAAATGCAAGACTTAAAGGCTTAATTCTCATCTCAGGAAATGGTCTGATTTCTCCCAGGGTTCTAAAAGTAATTACATGGGGTTAGTAAACATGGAAGTCAGTTCCTCCTCCCTGTCCTTGGTTTGGCACTAGTGTCATGTCAGGGTAGATTATGTGTCTGGATGGAAGAATTAGAAACTAAGTCTAGCTGACTCTGTCCCTAACCAGGGGTGCGGCCCTATGCAAGTCATAGTCATATCTGATCCTCACATTCCTCAGATACAAAATATGAGGATTTGGATGACTTCCAAGTCTCCTTTTAGCACTGAAATCTTTTTATGGTAGCTGCAGATTTTTGTGATATTTTCTTTTCCTATAGTAAAGAGTATATGCTTATTTCAACTTTTATGGCATTTCTAATCAGAATATTTCCTTATCTAAATCATATGCCTGTATAAAATTTTCATGAGTATATTTTTATTTCCGCATTCCATCTTGGGGTTGGAAGTATTTGAAAATTAAGTGGGTAATTCAATCATTCAACAAACATTTATTGAGCACTTACTATGTTCCAGAACCTAGGCTTGGGGCTTGAGAAAATACAATGAAAATGATTATAATACCAATGTTTCTAATTATTTCTCTACAAAAACATTGAATGAGAGACGGTCTCAGCCTCAACCCAAGTACACATCTAGTCTAAGAAAATGTTTAATTCAACAGATAACTGTTATACCAGACCCAAGAAGAAGCTAAAACCTTTTGTTAACATGGTATTGTTAATAAATACCCTCCAGGTCATTCTAAAGAGTTAATATGGAAGTGATTTGAGCTCTGAGAACTACTTAAATAAATTAAATTGCCTAGCACAGTGTCTGGCATAGTAGAGAAGTACTATTATAATTTTTGTCTTCCCATCATTCCTTCCTTTCTTCCCATCTTCTTTCCCCTAGGATTAATCTGATTTCTCTCTCACTCTTCCTACCCCAGCTGTACTCAAAGGATGCACCCTTGATGGCAGCAGGATTACCAAGCCTCTTCTCTATCCCCACTTACACTAGACAAAAACAACTGCCTTCTTTGGCTCTAATCCAGCCACATTCCTAACCCTCTGCTCAGTTAATTGCTTATAACAAAATGACCCGGGAAATAATGATAGGAAAACTGGTATTATCCAGTGTGCTGTATATTAAGAAACTTACAGAGTCTGATATTAACCAATAAGCCCAATAACTCACACTGACAGAAAAAATTCCTCATCTCCCTGACATGTCTCTTCAAGATAGAACCTGTTATATAACCACAGAACAGATTTTCCTGTTTTTTGTTGCTCCAACTGACATATTCAGAATGCATCTATAATCTCTATCATCCCTCCTCCCTAGGAACTAAGTCTATTAGAATGAAAACCTTAGATAACTTGCATTTTCAGGTGTAATGAAGACTCATTAGTGGTGGTGCATAAGTCATTTGAAAAGATAATTTGCAACACAGAAAACAAAAATAATTCAAATAGCTTTAAAACACAGTGCTTGTGCCATATTCACTTATTCAATGAGATATAATTCTAAGAACAAAAAACAACATTTTATTTAGTAACTAATTGCTAGTAGTAATATTAGTATTATTATTTTTAACCATTTATATATAGTATGATAATGCTATAAAAAAGTATGCTGTTATTAAGAATCAAGATGTTCACTGTAAGAGAAGAGACAGATGTGTAATTTTTGTTTAGGTAAAAACCTTAAAAAGTTAAATTTGAGTTGGAAATTTCAGAATGAACTCATGTGGGGTTTTTAGCACACAGTTCCTAGCTATTGCCTACCAAAAAGTCTTGGAAGCAATAATAGCCCAGTAATGAGCATCCCTACTGACCAGATTTGAGACTCAAATATTGCAAGCCACTAAAAGGAACCAGGACTCCTTGGAGAGAAAGCTGATTGCAGGCCCACGGCAAGAAATATGCAAGATGAGCTTGGAGAATTTTGCTGCTCTAGAAAGCAAGGAAGCCATCAAAGTTTAAAGGGATTTGTCAAAAGGTCACAGAAATCCCCTTCGGGGGGGCTCCCACTGGCCAGAGATGGGACATTTTGAACATCAAAGAGAATAACAATGGCAATTAGTTGAAATACACTGAATATATAAAAATCCATGATGAAACTGTTTTAAAAGATAAAAAAATTGAAAAGCCACCCAGGTGCGGCTCAGTTGGTTAAGCCACTGCCTTCGGCTCAGGTCATGATCCTGGAGTCCCGGGATCGAGTCCCACATCGGGCTCCCTGCTCAGCGGGGAGTCTGCTTCTCCCTCTGACCCTCTTCCCTCTCATGATATCTCTCATTCTCTCTCTCAAATAAATAAAATCTTTAAAAAAAAAATTGAAAAAGAATGAATTTAGAATTTATCTTGCCTTTCTTTAAAAAACAAAGACTTTATTTCAGAATAACAAAAATACCAAATAACTCCAGCTGATGAAAGAAAGCTCTTCTTTATAGAGGAATTCCAACTAAAAAAAAAAAAATGTAGCAAGAGTTACAGCATTAGAAAATCACCATTTCTCAATCCCTCATGGAATCACTGCTCAGGCAACCATCAAAAGTTGCTAAAACCGATTAAGTGAAAGGCCAATGATAACTGGATGTTCAAAAGTTTCCAAAGTAACACCCCACTGATTATTTGAGGGACATAAAGGGGAAATGCAACTTTATGACAGAAGGATCAGAGGACCACTCTGAGAGTCTCTAAAACTGCAAGACATCAAAGCATATGCCTCCTGATGTGATGTAATATGAAGTACCCAACTCCACCTATGAAGCATTTTTGTTGAAAATGTTGAACCCAGAGCACGGCATCGGGCTCCCTGCTCTGTGGGAAGCCTGCTTCTCCCTCTCCCACTCCCCCTGCTTGTGTCCCCTCTCTTGCTGTCTCTCTCTCTCTCTCTCTCTGTCAAATAAATAAATAAAAAGAAAATGTTGAATCCGAACTTAATCAAGACTTAACTCTAACTTCCAGTTTATACAAGGAGAAGAACAGGTTAAATGCCATCATTCAAAAGCGATCAGACAAATCAGAATGAGGGGTATTCACTGTAACAACTAACTAGTCTTTCGAAAGGTTAATATCATGAGTAAAAAAAGGGATCAAGGATACTTAAAAATTAAGGATACTTAAAAAGGACTCAAGAGACATATCAAAAGTGTGTACCTTATTTGTACTCTGACTCAAACAAACCAATTGTTAAAATAATAAAGGACTTATGGTAAATTCAAATATGAGCTGAGTATTAAATGATTTTAAGGAAATATTGCTAATTTTGTTGGGCATTGCAGAGTGGTATAGTGGTTATGAAGAAAATGTCCTTATGTTTGAGGATATATAAGTATATTGAAATATTTAGGGGCAAAAATTATCAGATAGTCCAGGATTTGCTTTAAAAGTCTTCAGCCAGAAAAAAGAAGCAAATACAGTAATATGTTAATAATTGTTTAAGATGAATATATGGAGCTTAATTATAATAATTTTCAACCTGTATGTGTTTGAATTTTTTCCATAATAAAAAGCTAAAAGATAAAGGTTCTTCAAATATGATGGAAAACAAAGTACCTTGCCTCCTGGAGACCAATGATAACTATGATTATTTTTACTGTAGGGAAAAGAACGTTGGTTTTCAGAATCTCTCTGCAAACATCGGAAGTCTCCATTTTGTGGTGAATATTTTGGTATTCCCTGTTGTTGTTTTCCCCAAATGGGGTAGTCTATTTCATCTGAAATAGTATGATAATGCTATAAAAAAGTATGCTGTTATTAGGAATCAAGATGTTCACTGTAAGAGAAAAGAGGCCAATGTGTAATTTTTGCCTCATGTGGGTTTTTTTGCACACTTTTCCCAGCTATTGCCTACCAAAAAGGCTTGGAAGCAATAACAGCCCAGTAATGAGCTTCTTCTTCTTCCTCCAAGACCCATACCTACTACTACTTCCTCCATGAAGTGCATTCATTCCTTCATTTAACAAATAACTATTGGGTGACCTCAATGTGCTGGAACCTGTGCTAGACACAGGAGATACTGTGGAAGCAATAAAGATAATTTCTCGACTCTCTCTGAAGCAACACTCTCTGTGCCAGACAAGAAAAGAGGAAATTGCAGTGCACAAGAAGCATCCAAAGAAGGGGTACTGGAGGATACCTACAAAAGAAACCTAAGCCACTCTGGAAGGAGACACTGCATGCTGAGACCTGAGAGGCCAGAAGGACTGAGCCAGGGGTCAGGAGACCAAGAGTCTGTCTGATGGAGCCAGGACATTGGTCTTCGGCCTCAGACTGGAACTTATACCAGCAGCTATCCTGGTTCACAGGCCTTTGGATTCAGACTGAAAATACACCACTGGCACTCCTGGACCTCCAGCTTGCTCCCTGTAGATCATCTCAGCCTCCATGATCATGTGAGCCGATTCCTTATAAGAAGAAGTTATTATTATATATAATAATATGTTATATTATATTTTCTGTTTCTGTTCTGTTTCTCTGGAGAACCCTGACTAATATAAAACTAAAAAAGCCTTACTAGGGCTAGCACACATAAAGTATAGGTTTGGGAATGAGAAGTGTGGAGGGAAAGAGATGAAGGTGGAGAATTAAACAGGAGTTCATCCAGCGAACACTTTATCCTAAAGGTCATGAGAAGCCCTGGGAGGATTTTAAGCATGGTCAGATTTGCATTTTAAAAAGAACGCGTTGGCAGTTGTATGAAGAGTAAATTGGACGGGGCAAGATGGGGATCGGAGAGACCAGTTAGGAGCTTGTTGCTAATATCCCAACCCACAGGCTCTCTCCATAGCACCTTCATCAAGGCATTTTGAAGCTTCTTTATGGACTTTGTTCCTTCCACCTTGAAGCATAGGTATTTATGCAGATGTTTCTTTCTCCTAGAACAAGCTCCTTAAGGTGGGAACCAAGACTCACCTTTATTTACCTCACCTGGCCTAATTATAATAGCACTTACCACTTAGAATGTGCCAAGCATGCTACATACATAATGTCTAATTCTCACAATAACCGTTCAGGAGAGCTATTATCTCCCATCTACCAATGAGAAAATTGAAATTCAGAAATAAGAGTATTTGCCCAGGCCCACACGGCGGGAAAACAGTTGAGCCCGGATTCCCCGCTCCAGATCTCCCGCCCTTTGCACTGTACTGTGCTCTCCCTGGGCAGCATCTCGCCCCTCATACATGATCGATAAACACACGTACAGCTGAGTTGCAAGATGTCTGAGTCTGCTTTTCATAAACTACAGGTTTTTCTTTTGATGTGTGCTTGCCTATAGATGAGTGAAAAGAGAAGTTACCCGTATTTCAGTGTCTTTAATTTCTGGAGTCCTCTCTAGCAGGGGCCTTCTTATTCTCACAGTGAATGCAAAGGTGCTTCTCAGGGTTTTTCTGTATAACAGGGTAAGTACTGAGCTGACTTGACCAGTGATGTTGGGAGAAGAAGAGGAAAAGAGTGCTGGAGCCAAAGAGGAGAGCCGAGGCTGGCCATGAGCCTCAACCACAGGCTCTGGTGAAATTGGAGGAAACATTAAAGGCTGGCATCACTCCCCCCTTAATCTATAATGTGAATGAGCCGCAACCCCAGTGGTTTTGAGAAAGAGGAATCAGCAGAATTTTGCAGCTTTAATAGAATGAAGCAGCAACTAAAATTTTCAGGGAAGCCTTCACTTCATTACCTCAGCAGGTGTACCCTCACCTTGCAGCTGCTCTTTGCAGAAAGACGTTTTATGTGTTTTCACATAAGTGAAATTAACATTTTTGCCTCCCTGGTATGAACTTATGGTAGATTAATGCTTTCATAGATTGCAAGTAGTCTTTCCATATCACATTTCTATAACGGTGTTAGGGAACAAAACTAATTGTCGTCTATATTGGAGGCAATTCTATTCACAGCAAGATAAAGTGGATTTCTAAACTGTGATTTCCACTGTGTTCCTTCTATGGATCATGAAAGTGATCCTGATGTGCACAGCAGTCAGGCTACTTACTTATACAGTGACGTCCAGCTTTATGCTGAATCCATCATCCTTCTCTTCCCAAGGGAGGACAGAAGCACAACAGAAGCATAATTCTAAGACCACCATCTAATGGAAGGGGTTAATGAGGAGACATGACTCTAAATATCAGTATGAACATTCAAAGACTCAGAGAAAATAATCCATTCCCTAAGAGGTTTAGACATCACTGTGAATTATCCAATTTTTCACTGTAGAGTTTTATGTGTATGTGAGGCACACGCTCTCTCTCTCTCCCTCTCTCTCTCTCATAGTACTTTTTGGATATATAAATACATATAACTATTTCAGAATGTAAACCACCATCAATAAACATGATCTTGTCTCACCATTTGTAAATTTAGACTCCACTACTCTTAACTTTTAATATATTGGGCAGTGTCTATAAAATCTATAAAAAAAGATTTGCTAAGTGAATTAATAGACTAAAAATATCATGAAAAACAAGATGGAAAGTGTGAATGTTTACACTGTTGTAATTAAAAGGCAAAATCCAGGCAGTAAAGCTTAAGACCATGGACTCTCAAACGGGTTCTCCTGGGTTCAAACTGTGCCTCACCACGGTCCTTATCTGGACAGATTACTTACCCTTACCGTGTTTCTGTCTTCTCACCTGGAAATGGGGATCACAATAGGAATCCATTGCAGATTGTCATGATGGTTAGAGTTAACAACAGACTTAGAAAATTCCTGGCAGACAATAAACACCAGTGGCACCATTTATTATTATTATTATTATTATTATTATTAAGCATCTTTTTTAAACAAATAAGTGGTGAACTAATCATAGGTCTATCTCTTATCAGATTTCCTTAGACTCTCTAGCCAGCAGAATTGTGTTGTCTCATTCACATTACTAAGTATCTCTGAAAGTAAGAAAACTGCATTCCGGGGCACCTGGGTGGCTCAGTCAGTTTAAGGAACCGACCCTTGACTTTGGCTCAGGTCATCATCTCAGGGTCATGAGATTGAGTCCCACATTGGACTCCATGCTGAGCATGATGCCTGCTTAAGAGTCTCTCTCTCTCTCTCCCAAAAAAAAAAAAAAAAAGAAAAGAAAAAAGAAAACTGCATTCCTTTTAAAAACAGACACATACACACACACACACACACACACACACACACACACACACACATATTCTATAGTTCAAACAACTTTCCCCATGGTTATTTTTTATTGGTGGAATTTTTCTATATTTATAGTAAATCTGGACTGTTTAGCTGGTACCAGGGCCTGTTCCTTTGTGTCCAGTCAAATCCTATTGGATCTTGGGAAATATCACCACCTGCCACATCCCCACTGTGAGGACACGAGATAAAATTCTTCTGTTTTTGGCATGAGTCATTTATGTATATTGGAAATCATACTTATGAATTATTTGTTAAATGTTAAAGGAAAAAGAGACAATAGACCCTAGTCTATTTCAGAAAAAGGTAAAATAGAAAAAAGAATGAAAATGTACCATTTTCCTAGTTCAACTGGATTAAGGAACATCCCTAATTACACAAGATGTGGTTTTCATATGCAACAAGTCAAAGAAACCATACCCATATTTTGTGTCAATCCAAAGCTACCAAATGATTTGTCCTAAAATGTAAATTTTTCTAACTAAATTGATTTTCTTGGATCCAGAGAGCATCATTCATCCAGGTACTATCTAGCAAATATAGGGTGTGCAATAAGTACTTATTGACCTAAATAAATTTTAATAAGCAATAGCACAGCACTAGGCTTATGGGAGGCACTCAAGTATTTCTTTTTTTTTAATGAATGAGCCAGAGGAAGGTAGATGGAAAATGGTTCCAGACAATCTGTCTTCCAGTTTGTAATCAAGATTAAGAAAGGGACTTGTAGGCGGCTCAGTTGGTTAAGCGTCTGACTCTGTTTTGGCTCAGGTCATGATCTCAGGGTCAGGAGATCGAACCCTGCATTGGGCTCCATGCTCAGTGCAGAGTTATTGAACACTACATCAAAAACTAATGATGCACTGTATTATGACTAACATAATAAAAAAAAGAATCTCTCTCTCTCTCCCGCTGCCCCTCCTGCCCCCCCCCCCGCTCTCTCTCTTTCTCTCCAAAATAAATAAATAAATCTTTTTTTAAAAAAGATTAAGAAAGAAATAAAATAAGAGTGCCTGGGTGGCTTAGTCGGTTAAGTGTCCAACTCTTGATCTCAGCTCAGGTCCTGATCTCGGGGTCATGAGTCGAACTCTGTGTTGGGCTCCACGCTGGGCATGGAGCCTACTCAAAAAAAAAAAGAGAGAGAGGAAAAGAAAAGGGGTGCCTGGGTAGCTCAGTCATTAAGCATCTGCCTTCGGCTCAGGTCATGGTCCCAGGGTCCTGGGATCGAGCCCCGAGTCAGGTTCCCTGCTCCACAGGAGGCCTGCTTCTCCCTCTCCCACTCCCCCTGCTTGTGTTCCCTCTCTCACTGTGTCTCTCTCTGTCAAATAAATAAATAAAATTTAAAAAAAAGGAAAGAAAGAAAGAAATCTATATGGAGGGCAAAATGGATACTATCTCAAAGTAATACCCATGCATACATATCTAATATATGCATTCACTACACAACCTGAAGCAATCTTAATAATTGTCATTCAAAAATACCAGGAACTTTATAGAAGAAAGATCAGTGACTTATAGAGATAATGACACTATTAAGCAAATTGCCTTGGATCTAACCCACCATTTATAATATTCTTAAAAGTACTGGAGGCAGAAATTTTCCCCAATGTATGTAGTTTTGTAAAATTTATGTAGTTTTGGCTTTTAAATCTGAAAAACAGAAAGAAAGTTTTTGAAATACCTACTGAGATCCAAACTCCCTGTATCTCCACTCACCAAATTTACAGCTAAGGCAACCATGTGTCAGCAACATTTCTCATCACTGGACCTAAGAGCTGAGCTCAGTCCTCCACTAACTTTATTAGTCCTAAGATCTTTCAAGACATTTGAAAGCCCCTGAAAATCTCTTCTTCTCAGGCCCTGCTCAGTCCAACCACGATGGCAGATAGGTTCCCAATTAGTTATGTCAAAGATGGACATGAAGGGGGAATAACTTCTTTCTACCCAGACTACTATACAGATCCTAAGGAAGATGATGAGTACAAAGGGGTAATCTGTATTATAAGCAAGGGTGCTCTTGTCCATCACAGAAATATGCATGAAATTTCCCCCAAATTTGTATCAGATCATTTCTCAACACTGAATATTAAGCTTCACTGGGAATTTTTCATTTAGGATAGTATATTTAGATATTAAAAATGGCACAAAGAGAAGCCAAATACATATTCTGCAATAGCCCCAAGTAAGGTCAGTTCCACTGAGGCATGTCATAAAATAAAATAAAGCAAAACATTTAAAAGTCATTGAAAAAATTTTAATAATTCAGAGGAGGTCATATGTACCTTCACGGAGGGGTATAGATGTTATGCCGAGATTTGTCAAGTTGTCAAGGCAAATAAATCAAGCCCAAAGGGAAGAAATTCTTGTCTCCTAAGGCCAACTGAAGTGAGGGTAACTAACCCAGCTTGCCTCTTGCCAAAAATGTTTTCCCCACAGCAATTAATAATTCTGGGTGGAATATTAACATTGCACTTACAGGTTCACCAAGAAAATAAAGAATCCTCAAAGCCAAAAAATCAAGAAAAAGAGGAAACACAGGGAAGCAGAGCCCCCAAAACTGACATTTACTCCAAGGGCATTTGCCAAACCCCAATGTCCCTGAATTTCGTTTTCTGGCCTTAAAGTCATATGGGACCATCTAAAGTGAGATGTCTAACAGGAGATCCCCTCCTTCCATAAAGCTGGAACCACAAAAGACTAATACTCAGTGTCAGGCTGCACTAGAAATCAGACAGTCCCAGCCCAGGGAGGCAGCAATAAAATTGTCCTAAAAGTTGTCACTAGAGGGAGGAGAACAAAATTTTCCTTGAGAATTCTCAACATAAGCTTATTCTCTCAGAAGTTTGTAGCCCAAATACATGATAACTTGGTGGACTGAAAAACCTTAAATAGATACTTTGGGATAAAATGGTCCCACGTTGGTAGTGCCCCAGATACCCAGCAGAAACAAATGTAAATCCTCTCTAAAAGAGCCCCCCTTCAACATGGGCTTCAAAAACTCCCATGAAGAGAGTACTAAGAAATATGAATTTAGAGTTGAAAATCCCAAACCACAGAAGGCTTTAAGGCACTCATGAATGAGAGCCAGCAGAAACAACATACTATACAAACTAACCTATAAACTTCAAATATTGGAATAAACATCCAAGTATGTTTATTTTGTTTAAGAAATAAAGAGGAGATTGAACATGTGACTAAGGAAAAAGACTTTGAAAAAAATTTTTAAACAAAACCCTTAGAAATGAAAAAATATATTAATTGAATTTCAAAATGCAATGAACTAATTTACTGTATGATTAGACCCACTGAAAAGAGAATTCATGCAATGGACTATAATGCTGAAGAAATTAGCCAGAATGTAGAAAAGAGAGACAAAGAGATTGAAAATACAAAACAAATGTTAAAAAAAAGCAAAAAGGGTGAGATGAGACGGGAGACCTAAGTCAGTGAAGTAAGTAAGGCAAGAAAAAGAGATAAAATGAATAAGCACTGGAAAGGAAGAAACAGAACTTTATTTGCCTATGATATATCGATATAGAAACCACTCCAAAAATATACTGATAGATTTTTTGAATTAATAATAAATCTAAACATGGGCCTGGATGTAAAATCAACTGCCCTTCTAAACCAACAGCAAATAGTTAAAAAGTGTACTTTTTTAAATGATACCACTTATGGCATTTTTAAAAACGTGAAGAACCTAAGAATAAATATAGTAAAGATCTTCATGAAAAAAAATTATAAACTTTATTACTAGACATTAATTATAAATAAATAAAGATATATGTCATGTTAATATATAACAAGAATTATTATTATAAAGATGTCAGTTCTTCCCAACTTAATATATAGATTCAAGTCAATTTCAATTAAAAAAAAAAACTCCACACAAAGTCTTATGAGTCTTGACAAGCTAATCCTAAAATATATATGGGAGAGAAAGGGGCCAATAAAGGCTAAGATATGCTTAAAGAAGAAGAACTAGGTGGGAGAAGTTGTTTAATAAGACATATATAAAGTTATATTAACTAATATATAATGACATTTGCATTGAAATAGACAAATATACCCCAGACCAGGAGAACCCAGAAATAGCCCCATGTATTTGGAATGTGATTTACGACAGAGCTGCCATTACAGAGCAGAGGAAGAAAGTTCTGCTTCCAATGGATTATGCTGGACAGTTTTATACATATCTTATCCATTTCCATAAATTATCCATATTAAAAAAGGGGGCAAGGAATCTCACTGCACACACAAAATTCAATTCTATACGGATTAAAAATTTAAATGTAAAAGACAAAACCATAGGAGGTTTAGGTGACAATCTAGAAGACTTAGGATAGGGACAGATTTCTTAAGCAAAGCATAACACACACACACACACACACGCATGCATGCGTGCACATATCCAACCATAAAGTAAAAGATGGGTAAATTTGACTACATTAAAATTAAGGACTTCTATTCACCAGAAGACACCATTAAGGGAGTGGAAAGGCAAGGCACAGAGTAGGAAACTGACAGTGACAAAATGCTCATATCCAGAGTATGTAAAGAACTATTGCAAATGAATAAGAAAAATAATCCAATAGAAAAATGAGCAAAGATGTGAACAGAGATTCAATAAGTAGATACCACTCTCCTTAGTAATTAGGAAAATGCACATTAAAACCATAATAAGATATGACTTCTCTCATGCCAGATTTGCAAAACTTTAAAAATCACATGATCGGGGCACCTGACTGGTTCAGTCAGTTAAGCATCTACCTGGGATTGAGCCCCACCTCCAACCTGGGATTGAGCCCCACCTCCAGCTGCTGGCTCAGCAGGGAGTCTGCTAGTCCCTCTGCCTCTGCACCAAACCCCGGTCCTGTTCTCACACTCTCTGTCTCTCTAATAAATAAATAAAATCTTTAGAAAAAAATCACATTATCAAGTGTTGACAAGGGTGTGGAATAACAGAAACAGTCACATCTGCTGCTAAGTGTATAAACGGGAAAATCACGTTGACATTATCTAGTGAGGCTGAAGGTATACATCAGCTCGATAGAGAACATCAACTAGAGAAACTCGTGCCCATGGGAATCAAGTAACATGAGGGAGAAGGTTCAGAGCACCACTGTTTGCCCAGGGGGGAGAATCACAACCAACTAAAATGTCCATCAACAAGTGAAAGGATAAGTAAATCACACTATTTCACAGAACAGAATTCTTTGACACTATGAATTATAGCCACATGCGACAAAGTAGAACGAATCTTAGAAACATGTTGAATGAAAGAAGTCACCAAAGAATATTTATAATATGATTCCATTTACATAAGGGTCAAAAACATGTAAACTAAATAATATATCGTTTGTGGACACACATGTATGTAGTAAAACTATAAAGAAAAACAAGGAAATAATAAACTCAAGATTCAGGACTGTGGTTATACTGCAAGTGGAGAGAAGAGGACTCACAGGGACTTCAAAGGTAATGAGAAAATACAGGTTCTTTCACTGGGTCATGAATTCCTGGGAATTTATTGTATTGTCATTCTTTAGAGTTTAAACATATTTCATATTAGCTCTTTTGTATCTCTGTAATATTTAATTTACCAAAAAAAAGACAAGTGACAGAAAAAAATATTTATCACATATGTAGAACAAAGGATTGAAAGTATACAATAAAATGATCTCTCAGCAATTGCTAAGAGAAAAAGAAACACAATAGGAAATGAGCAAAGGATATGAACATGCAGATCACATATTAAGAAATACAAATGGCCAATAAATACATGAGGAGACATTCAACTTCACTAACATAATAATGCAAATGAAACAGAACTGTATTTCATCCATCAGGTTGGAAGGATTTTTTTAATATGATAATATCAGGATTAGTAAGGGTATGGAGAATGAACTGACAAAGTCTTGTGGAGGACGAGTTGATGTTATCTGTCAAAATTTTAAATGTAAATATCTTTCCGCCCAACAATTCCTAATCTAGCAATCTACCTGATAGAAATGCACATACATTTGGCCAAGTTGTATATAAAATGTTCATTGTAGCATTATTTGTAAGAATGGAAAATTGGAAGCAATTTCAATGCCCATCAATAAAGAAATAGCTAAATTAGAACACAACTGCATTTTATCATTTTGAAATGTTTTCAACAGCAAGTAGTAAATAAATAGGGGCTCACTTTGATCACATAACAAAAGTCTAGATAAAACCAGTGCCCGTGTTGGTTCAGCTGCTCCCCATGGTCATCAAGGACCCAGGGCCTTTTCATCCCTCTGCTCTGCCATCCATGTGTGTTCTTTGGATTATTGTTCTCAGCTCATCACTCTCTTCCTCTGCAATAGAAACTTGCAGTGGGCTAGAATGGGCTAATGTTGGACTTGGCCTTGCAGCTTGCATTAGCCAATTGAATATAGGCAGAAGTAACTATGTCTGCTAGTTCTAAGCCAAGGTCTTAAGAGATTTTTATGTTTCTACTCACTCTCCTGCATTCCTGCGATCTATCCTGATAAGAACTTCCCTCGAGAGCTGCTGACACAGAAGAATGAGAAAATACATAGAACAGACCCAACCCAAACACATTGGAGCCAAGCCCAGCCAATCTCAGGTGAGCCAGCAGAGCCAGATAGCTCACACACCTATGAGCAAGAAAATAAATGTTTATTGTTGTCATCCTCCGAGATGGTAAGGTTTTTGTTAGACAGCAGAATTGACTGATAAAACTTTGTGCATTGATTTTCCATCCTTATGCCTGTGGCCCTGTGGTCTCATGATGGTTTCAAGTTCCAGAAATCACAATTGTATTCAAAGGCCGAAAGCTGGAGATGTGAGGAGAGCAGTCAGGGTGGAGAAAAGCCTCCTTGTGACACTTTTGGTTTTTCATCAAGGAATAAAGATATTTCCCAGAACCTTGTCTGCCAACTCTCCCTTATGTATCATAAACCAGATAAACATGGTCACTCTAGCTATTAGTAAGGATGGGAAGTAAATTCCTGCTGAGATAACCATGACTGCCTGGAGAAAGAGCCTACCTTCCCTGAGATCAATGAATATATGCCCCCGCCCTGGACAAAAGTCAGGTGCTGCTGGCAAAGCATGTTTAACGGTGGTGTCTACCAATCACATTATAGGATACTGGGCAAAGGTCACACAGAATAGGTAGATGTATGTGTCGTGACATGAAAAAACCTCAAAGATCTATCATTCAGAAAGAATAGCAAATTGCAAAACAATACATATAATATTCCCACTTATGTAAAAAAATAAGAAATATGAGTTTGTTTGGGGTACATTCATATGTATGTAAATACACAGAAAAGGGTCTGGAAAATACATATCAAACTTTCACAGCAGTCACTATTGAGAAGGAGGGAGGAGGGTGTGTTCAAAGGATTTTATTTACCCTATGCACGTACTTCTGTACTGTTTGAATTTCTAACAACACACATTAATTTATGGATTACTTCTTTTAAAATTTACTTTTCATCAAAAAACTCAAAGCTGTGTAAGTGAGAGACTGAATGCTGAAAGAGAATATGAGCTAAAAGAGGGTCTTTTTTTTTGTAATTCAAATGGTAAAAAAGATTTTCCTCTATAATCCAACCATTTTCCGCTCCTAAGAAGAAAACAAAGTCACTCACAGGAGATGCTTTGTTTGCCCATTGCATGTCTTTAAAACACAAATCTCCCCCCTTGCATGTCTTTAAAACACAAATCTCCCCATATTTCTCTAGTTAACAGCAGTTTCATTAAGAATGTTAGGCCAAAGAGAAATATTTTTCCATAAGGACCTAGAATGGTCAAATATAACCAAAGTAGGAGAAATTCCTTAGACTAGTTTTTTTTAAAAAACTGTACAATGTTTCAAAGTCCATTTGGATGTGGAAAGACAAACTTCAACTGAACTATGTGTTTAAATATATTTTTGTTTACGTTTTAATTTTCTTTAAATAAATGCGTTATCAAATTTGGAAGAAAAAAAAAAAAGAATGTTAGGCCACCCAGCATGAACCTCCATGCCTCCCAGCCTTTCCTTACTGGCCAACTTGGAGACCAACTTATTGACCTTTTGAATTGTTTGTTGCAAAATGCATTCTCCTACACTCACCCTTGCCAGGACCTAGGGGAGACCTAGACATTTTTGTATCAATTCAACCTGCTTAAAATGCAATTATTCTTCACTTTAAAAGCCATGTGTATAAAATCGAAGACATTACAAAATCCAAATACAAAGATCATTGAAAAAGTAGATTATATCTTAAGTTCAAAAATTGTTTTATATCAAGTATTCTAAGCAATCTCTTTAATGTAAGAAAGATTTCTGAATGAACCAACTGAGAAAGAGCAAGGCACTTGTTTCTCTTATAAAAGTTGTTCTATTCATTCTTATGGAAGCTTCTTTATTTTATAAAAAAAAAAATCTTACAAACCTGAAACTATAAAGTACTTTTCAATTCCATTTATTAAGAACTGAACTAAGAACAAAACTGGGGAGCTGAGTTCCAAAAAAATGAGTAAGTGGGGCGCCTGGGATGGCTCAGTTGGTTAAGCGACTGCCTTCGGCTCAGGTCATGATCCTGGAGCCCCGGGATCGAGTCCTGCATGGGGCTCCCTGCTCAGCGAGGAGCCTGCTTCTCCCTCTAACCCTCCCCCTTCTCAGGTACTCTCTCTCTCTCTCTCTCATTCTCGCTCTCAAATAAATAAATAAATCTTAAAAAACAAAAAACAAAAAAAAACGAGTAAGTTGCACTTCTTCCCTTCAAAGAGCTTATAATTTGGTAAAAGATACGGAAGCAAAACTAGATGAATTCAATCAAATGAGCAACCAGCTTTAAAAGTTTAGAAATGTAATGAGACAAAGAAAATGGTATTTCCCAGAACTCCTCTCAGGGCAAATAATACACAAGGTTGGAAAAAATACTTGGCTGAGTTGCTCTGGGGAGAGTAAGGGGGCGGGGTGGGAAGAAAGGCCCTGAGTACCGAGAGAGGCTACTTGGGTATCAACCAGTGGTTGCTAAGCGCCCCCTAACCCGCACTGTGGATTTGCTCAGTGGTGTGTGCAATCGGGAAGCGTTGGCCCTGGGGGTCCTGCTGAGCTCAGCCTCTCCTCCCAACAAGTGTGGACAAAGCATAAGGAGAGATGGATGTCATGGTTTAGGTTCTGAAACCATCAGAAGCACTTTTCTCTTAGTCATTGTTGCAAAGAAACTGCAAACAGTCTCATGTTAATGCCAGAGACGCACTGAGGTCTATTTTGTAGACAAGATGCTTTTTTAAAGCATTAAGTTAAATTTGTGAACTTCCACTATACTGTCTCTTGCCTGAGGGGCCGGAATTCCCCTACTGGGCTCCAGACCCGCGTCTATCTTCTGCAGGATTCATCTTACCTTCCCCCAGCAAGCTGCCCTCCTAATCTTAGCAAGTAAAACACCATCAACCACTTTACCCACTCCAGAGACATGGAACCGGCCCTCAAGCCCCCCAGCCTCCCCTCCCCTACAGGGAGTCACTGACCAGTCCTACCTACGGAGCATCTCCCAAATGCAACCCTATAAACTCCATGCTCCGTGTAGCTGCCTTAGTTCGGATCCTCACCGTTGCGCCCTGCCTGTCCACAGACGCTCCTTATGCCTTATCTCTGTTCCAGCCTCATCAGCCTCTAGCTGTCCGTCTTTCTACTGCTGCCAAATGATCTTTCCAAAACGGTCATTTGATTATGTTAGATTAAAATTCTTCGGGGCTCTCGCCCACCAACACAAAGTCCAAACTTTTCTAATACGGTGTACAAAGTGTGGGATGATCCATCACAGCCAGCCTTCCCTGTCTCATCCCCTGTCACTCCCCATACAAATCCTGTCGTGGCCACATTAAATGACTCGTGGATGCTGCACGCCCTTCTCTGGGCCTGACTCTGCGGGAGCACCAGAGACACAACAGTGAACAGGAGGACATGGACTCAGCCTTCAGGCAACTCTGAGCACCCTTGCAGGTGCTTGAAGGTAACACATGCTCTCCAGTCTCTGTACCTGCCCTGAGTCCTGGCTTCTCAGAGGTATGACATTGCTGACCCAGCTGATGGCTAGCTGTGTGACCTTGAGGGAATTACTTCACCTCTCTGGGCCTCATTCCTTCATCTATAATATGAGAGGGTAGCTCAAATGACTTCCAAAATTTCTCCCAGCCTTTGAAAGTTATAAATAATTTCAACTTTCAAAGTTAGATAAGAGAGAGTCCTCAGACACGTCCCAAAAAGTAGTGGTGTTTAAACTATGGTAAGCAGCACTTTTAACACGTCAAAATTGCCAGGTTTTCTTCGGTCATCACAAAAGAAAGGATCCATGTTCCAAGTAAGATATGGCCTCTACCGACTCTTAAGCTCAGACACCCTACCGCAGTGTACCTTTATTTTACTAAAGTACTTTGTAAATTAGAAAGCGCTAAAAAACACTTCTGTCATCCTATTAACTGTGAGATATGCTATTTTTCCATGAAGTCGTTATATAAACTCAGTCCCTGAATTTCAAGGGAAAAAAAGGTGACCTCACCTCTAAAAGGTGGTTTTCTCACATCTAGCAACAACAACAACAAAAGCAGGCCTTTGGCACTTTTTTTTACTGGACACTCAGAGCCCAAATTTATACCATGAATTACAAAGAAATCTCCTGGAACAGGATCAGACCGTGCCAGTGATATCTTCAGCCCAAAACAAAGCCAGCTTTGATGTATTTTTTAATTAATTTTTTTTGATGTAGTGTTCCATGATTCATTGTTTGCATATAATACCCAGTGCTCCATGCAGAACGTGCCCTCTTTAATACCCATCACCAGGCTAACCCATCCCCCAACCACCCTCCCCTCTGGAACCCTCGGTTTGTTTCTCAGAGTCCATCGCTTCTCATGGTTCGCCTCCCCCTCCGATTCCCCCTGCTTCATTTTTCCCTTCCTGCTATCTTTTTTTTTTAAATATATAATGTATTACTTGTTTCAGAGGTACAGGTCTGTGATTCATCAGTCTTACACAATTCACAGCGCTCACCATAGCACATACCCTCCCCAATGTCTATTGCTTTGATGTATTTTTAACCAAGGTTCATAAATTAGCTTTCAGAGAAAAATCTTTATTTTGAGGTAGAACAAATTGTGAAACTCACATATAATTAACCAAATCATGAACAGTTTTTATTTTGATTCTTTCACTGTACTTTTAAAAGAAAAATGTTCTTATCAGAGCACGTTCAAAGTATATTATTATTGTTCTGATGTCATTGTCCTGGTTTTAGTATTGAATTAGGGTTGTATAGAATGTTATTTATACATCTGAGGGAAGTTGGATGATGGGTACATATGACTCTCCATACTATTTTTCCAACTTCCTGTGAGTTTATAATTATTTTGAAATAAAAGTCAGGGTTCACCTCATGAATTAATGAATCTAGTCAGTGATCCCCAATGTGCTACCATCACAAAAAGAGAGACAACTCGATATCACGTACCTCCTGATAGAAACAGCACCATCCATGAAGGAGCCTTGCCAAAAGGCAAAGGTGAATGTGATCAAACCTCCATCCATCAACTAACTTACAGGAAATACACAGAGCCAAGGAGTAGGTTAAGAGACATCACACGGGTAAAATCAGCAAGATCCAGACTATGGGAACCTCTACAGAACAAATGATCTCATTTCTTCAACAAATAAATTACAAAGAGAGACACAGAGACGGAAAAAGACACAGAGGGCTGTGTGAGAATCTGTAGATAAAAAGGGGCTTAAATATATATCAACACATCTCAATGTGTGGACCTTATTTTGATCCTGATTTGAACAAACCATAAGACAAACTAAAAAAATAAAATAGCCTTTAAGAGATCATTGGAAATGTTAACACTCACTGGCTACCTTGTATTAAAGAATTATTCGCTTTAAATAAATAAATAAATAAAAGTCCAGAGAGAGAGAGAGAGAGAGAGAGAGATAAAGAATACTTGTCTTGAAGTATGTTAACGGCATTTCCTCAAATGTTGAAGTGTTTTTGTACGGAGGGTGCAGTCCCCGATTGCTTTACTTAGACACAGCAATGAACTAAAGTACAGGGGTACCAGGTCACCAGGAGGAAAAGAAAATGGAGAAGGTTAAGAATTAGACACTGATTTAAATTTGTCATTTTCAAGTAAGAGTCCATGGCTCTTCACTTGAAATATTAAACACTGCTTGGCAGTTAGATGCTAGATTGGTTTCTTACGTCAGGCCAGAAAGGGGGTGGGTTCCAGATGCAGAAGTGAAGAATGTCCCACTAGAAAACACTCTGTTCCATTAGCCTGAGATATGGCTGAGGAGACACTTCGATTACTGCTCTTGTTCTTAAGTGTTTATTGTCTGGACAAATTACCCTCCCACCTAAGTTTCCTGCAGTCCTTCTCAGCAGAAAGGTGAGTGTTTGTTAAGGAAGTACTGACTAAATTTTATTTTAGAAGTCTCGGTATTTTAAGTGTGCTTTCCCTTTGCTCAAGAACTTTTCAGCAAAACTTCATTGACATCTACCTTTTCTAGAAATACTTCTCTATATTATATTCAATGCCCTGTGGGCATCGGAGGGTAGAGTTCAAAGTTTAATAAACCTATTCCTCAGGTAAGAGCTGAGATTTTATAAACACACCAAGCCTTCCCAAGGGTATACTGAATTGGGGCGATTGCCCTAATCCTTCCATTTAAGGGAGCTGTTCAGCTGTAATAAAGAACTGAAGCTCCCTATGGATGGCAGCGAGAGAGAGAGCGAGAGAGAGAGAGAGAACATGGCTCCTATGGTTGGTTTTTTTTAAATCTCTGAGGAAAAGCTATATATATATATATATATGGGATTATATGGAGTTTGCATATAAACCCGGCTATCAGTCTTTGCTACCCATGCATCCATTCTCAAGTAACCTCCCTCTGGTCTATTTTTCCTTTAATCAGCTCCTGTGTGGAATTCAAGCTGCAGCAGCTTCTCTGCACCCAGGAGTGACTTTCATTCCCTGCCAGCCAAAGCCTGGAATCCCTGGACTATGACCTGTCCTGCTGCCTCTGCAGAGCTTCACCAGGTGGGTGAATGGGGCAGCCACGTTTCCTTTTGCTGCCCATCCCTTTATGCCCTCACATCACCCCTTAAACCGGGTCCAATGAGTCTATTACATTTTGCTGAAAGGATTGTTGGCAACAATGCAGACAATCAGCAATTACATATTAAATATGCAGTTCTTTAAAAGAAGCTTAGCAATGAATTTTCATTCATTCAAGAAATATGTAATGATCATTTATAATATGCCAGATACTCTACTAAGCTTGGGCGTTGTATTGGTCAAGGTGAAACTGCAGATAACAGAAACCATATCAGCAGTTTAAGCAGAGAGTGATTTAAAACAGAATTTAGATGCTCTATATAAAAACAAACGTTGGAAAGTCAGGAGGAGAAGCCTCCATGCTGAGCAAGGCAGCAACGGAAGTTTGCTGCTCAGATCTCTCTGCAAGAAAGAACCTACTCAGTGAAGTCTAGTTAGCCAACATCCTCCAGGTCTTCTGCAGCATCCAGATGAGGCCACAGATTCCTCAGGCTGCTCCCAGCCTCTGACTGAGCTCAGCAGGGGTTCTAGATCATGGTATTCCTACCCAACGCTTGGTTCCTCTGATGAGCAGTGTTTGCTCCGGGACGCCCCATCAGCCTGGCCAAGACTTCCTGAAAGCTATGCTGCAGTCTAAAATTTTTCCTACCCCTTCCTCTCTCCTTCCCTCTAGATCTCAGAATGTCATCATGGTCTAAAGCTCTCCCTGCCCACTCCTACGGCCTCACCCCTGCTTCTTCACAGACATTTCCCCCAGTCAATCTCTTGCATGTCTAATTCCATCCTGAGACATGCTTCCCAGCCAACCTGAATTAACTCACTAAGCCTTCAGGAACAAGTCCCAGAACAATGCAACAAAACTGGTCCACCAAAGAAGCCACAGCTGCCACAATCAGGAAATAGGGAATTGTGTAGCCACCATTTCAATGGCTGGATTTGAGGAACATAGTACCTCTGATGCAGTCTGAGCCACCACATTCTGCTTCTCCACGCCCACAAAGTTTGAGAAAAGACACTGAGGTCTCTACCGTAGCTGCCATGAAGGAAGGAAAAAAAAAAAAAACCCATGCTTTCTTAGAAAAAGTAACAGAAATGGCAGAAGTGTGGCCCCTTCTTCATAGTGTTCATATTGGGCATCTCAGGTCACATGGAACTTGATGGCCCCTGGCCATTGTTCAGTATTTATGATGGTCCTCTAGCTGCCAGAAGGTGTTTCTCTAAGGGAATAATTATCTGGAGGATGGCAGAGCTCTGCTCAAAAGCCTAAGGGTTTTTCTATAGGGACCTACCACAGACACTTCCAGGACCTTTGAATGAGTTGGGTCATATGTTTGTCTTCTTATTATTGATTTTAGGATTTCTGTGTATATTGCAGAAATTAAGCCTCTGTCAATCATATAAAATTGCAATTATCTTCTTCCAGGTTGTGGCTTATTTTTTCATGTTATTTCCTGTGCTTTTTAATGAACAGAAGTTATTTTTAATGTAGTTGAACTTATTGGTCTTTTCTGTTATGATACATGCTCTTCATATCGTGTCTTAAAAGCTTTCCAACCCTGAAGGCATGAAGATATTCTCCAATATTTTCTTCTAAAATTTTTAAACTTTCACCTTAAATATGTAAGTCCTCAATCCTTTTAGAATTGATTTTTGTGTGTGGTATGAATAGTAACCCACTTTTTTCTCTTAAAGAGAGCCAATTTTCCTAGCGCTTTCTATTGAGTATTCCATTCTTCACCACTGATCCAAAATATATCATTTCTATTATATCCTTTCCTATGTACATGGGTCTGTTTCTGGAATCTCTTTTCTGTTGTATTGACCTATTTGTCTGCCCATACCCAGTGCCACAGCATCTAAATACTATATGTGGCACAAGAAGTTTTACAGTAGGGTCAGTTCCCCTTCTCATTGTCAAGTATGTATTGGCCATTCTTGGCTCTTTGCTTCTCAGTTTAAATTTTAGAGTAAATTTTTGAAGGCTCACAAAAGCTTTTTTAAGGTTTTTTACCTGAATTGTATTGAAACTGTTGATCAGTTTAGGAACAAGTTACATCTTAATGATATTGAGTCTTTCTGTTCTTGAAAATGATATGACTTTGGGTGCCTGGGTGGCTCAGTTGGTTAAGCACCTGCGTTCAGCTCAGGTCATGATCCCAGGCTCCTGGAGTCAAGCCTTGTGTGGGACTCCCTGCAGGGAGTCTGCTTCTCTGTCTCCCTCTGACTCTACCCTCCCATGTTCTCTCTCTCTCAAATAAATAAATAAAATATGTTTTTAAGATATTTTTTTTGACACAGAGAGACACAGTGAGAGAGGGAAGACAAGCAGGGGCGGTGGGAGAGATAGAAGCAGGCTTCCTACCGAGCAGGGAGCCCAAGGCGGGGCTTGATCCCAGGACCCTGGATCATGACCTGAGCCACAGGCAGATGCTTAACTACTGAGCCACCCTGGCACCCCAATAAATAAAATATTTTTTAAAAAAGAAAATGATATGACTTCATTTTTATGTCTTTAATAAACTTTTATGATTTTATGACCACAAATGTCCCACATATCTTCAATGAGATATATATCTAGGTACCTTTTACTTTGTCAACTTTATTTTGTTATTATAAACGGAGACATTAAAACTTGTTTTTTAAATGTTTGCTGTTGATGCACAGATATGCATTTGATTTTTGTATAATTTTATATCCCACAACTTTGTGATTCTGTTATTAATTCTAATGATTGGTATATAGATTCTTGGGGGTTGAACAATCATATAATTTGAAAATAAATACAATTGTCCTATAGCCTTCCAAATTTTTATATTTCTCATTTCTTTTTCTTGGCCTGTTGTACTAAGTAAGATATCTAGTACATTGAATAGAAGTGGTGATGGCATACCTGCTTCTCTTCTAAACAGAATGCTTTTACCAATTCCTCATTCAATGTTGTGCTGTTCTTCCCTTCTTGTCTCAGCCCAGACCCACCCCTTCATACTCTGCTCTGTGATGCCAAGGCGGGGAACCTGCATACCACATTTCCCAGATAGCAGCTTCTTGTTAGATTCCACCAGCAAGAGGTACTCATGGGAGATTGCAAGTCGGATGGAGAGAAGCAACTCCCTGTTTTCTAGGTCTTCCTGACCTTCCTCTTACAGCAGCTCCTTGGATCTTTTGATACGCAAGCGCCCAGGGTGCTCCCTTGGTGGGCAAAGCCCTACCTCTGCACCACCGTCTCAACAAACACCAGCTGTATGGGCCCCCAAGAGCCAGAAGATGGCTTCCCTCAAAGGTATTAAGAGATACAAGCCTCATAAAATGACTTGAAACTATTCCCTCTTTTTCTTTCCTGGAATAGTCTGGACGCCATTAGTCTTTGACTTGAATGTTCAATAGAACTTGCCAGGGAAGTCATCTGACGTGATGTTTCCTTTAAGTGAAGATATCCAACTACTTCCTTAATTTTTTGAATCCTTATTATAAGATAATTTAGATTTTCTATCTATTCATAAGACTGATGGGAATTTGTATTTTTCAAAAATATGTCCATTTTTGGCATGCATATGCCTAACATATACATAGGCAAAATGTTATTCATTATATTCTTAAATTTTCTTTTTAATCTCCACATCATCTGTGGTGATGCTCTCTTTTTGTATTTCAAGTAATTTCTACTTGTGCCTTCTTTCCCTTTTTAATCACTCTTCCCAGAGGTTTGTCACTCTTATTATCTTTACAAAAACACAACTTTTGTCTCTTTTGATAACTTTCTATGGTATCTTCATTTTCTGTTTCATTAATATATGCTCTCGTTCTCTTTTTCCTACTACTTTTTGAAGTTCATTTTCCTACTGTTTTTCTAATGTCTTAAGTTGAATGTTTTGTTCTTTAATTTTCAGCCTTTCTTTTTCTAACACATGCATATATGAGTATATTTTCCTCAAGTATAGTAGCTTCATCTTACAAATTATTTGCTTTATATATTTAGTGTTTGTTTTTTAAATATAATTTCTTCTTTAATCCGTAAAATTTTTAGAAATATGTTTTAAATTTTTTTAATATTCTGGGTACAGTGTTGTTTGTTTGTCCCCTGGATCAAGATTGCAAGTAGTGGGGGCACCTGGGTAGCACAGTCAGTTTAAGTGTCTGTCTTCGGCTCAGGTCATGATCCCAGGGTCCTGGGATCTAACCCCACATCAGGCTCCCTGCTCATCAGGGAGTATGCTTCTCCCTCTCCTGCTCCCCCTGTTTGTGTTCTCTCTCTCTCTCAAATAAATAAATAAAATCTTTAAAAAAAGATGCTGTGTTATTGAAATCTTCTGTATCCCTTCTGGGTTTTTTTTATCTGCTTAATTTATTAATTATTGATATAGGTTAAAATCTCCCACTCAATCATCAGATATATCTGGCAGCTCCACTTCTTTTTTTTTTTTTTACATCTTTGTCGATTTTTGCTTGTTTTATCTGTTTTAGAGTATGTTCTTAGTGTATACCAGATTAGAATTTCATATCTCCACGGTGAATTGAACCGTTATCATTTTGTGGCAACCCTCTTCATCTCTAATAAGATTTTTTTCTTAAAGCCTCTCTTGTCTTACTTAATATTACTACATCATCTTTTCCTGATCCTGTGGACTTGATGATGGTTATCATCTCCCTGGCTGGCCATGTCCCAGCCTCTTTGTTCATAAGGCCCGAATTACTCCAACACCTTTTTGTCCTTGCTACCCCATGATAGCTTCTGAATTATTTGTGGATGTGTTCTCCTTGCAGCCAGGCTTCAAATGATCATCTTTGCCACAATAATAACAACATGGCAGATTTCCTCCTCAAAGCGTCCATTCAATGGTCCTATAAGCAGTTTTATTATAGATGTACCATTATTCCTTTATCTCTGTTGGCCAAATTATCATTGTCTGAAAGCTAGATTGATGAGATTGTATCTGCCCTGAGCAATGAGTTTCTAAAAAGAATCCTATACTAATGGTCAGTTTTCATCAAATAAAGCATGCAAATAACCACTTCAAAATGTCTTAAGTTGGAATAGTATCCTTTCTTCAACTCATTTATCAAGCTCATTATCAACATGAATCTACCAACCTTACTTGAATAAGATGGCTGCCATAACCAATTAAATGAACGTGTTAGAAAAATCTCTTTTCCAAAATCTGTTTTGGACATCAAAGTGCTTCTATTTACCTGTTCATGATGACATGCTGTGGATGTGGAAAGTAGCAGAGATGACACAATAAAGTAGAAGGGGAAAGAATGGGTTTTTTAAAAGATTTATTTATTTGAGAGAGAGAGAGAGCATGAGCTGGGGAGGGGCAGAGGGATGGGGGGAGAGAGAATCTCAAGCAGACTCCCCGCTGAACGGAGAGCCTGAAGTGAGGTTCGATCTCACGACCCAGAGATCATGACCTGAGCCAAAACCAAGTGTCAGATGCTCAACCAACTGAGCCACTCAGGTGCTCCAGGAAAGTATGTTTTGAAACTAGTCTCAGTTCTGTTATGTGGCAGCTACGTGACCTTGGACATGTCCATTAATCTCCCTTGTGCCAAAGTTTTTCATCTATAAAACGGGAATAAGAAGATCTACCACAAATTGTTGGTGTGAGAACTAAATTAAGTATAAAAAAATAGGCACTCAATAAGTAAATGTTCTCTTCCCAATCTAGGAGAAAGATCCTTCCTGAAAGCCATGATAGAGTTGAGCTGATGTCTGTGAAAGGAAAATCCAGAACTTTTTTTTTGAAATATCAGTCTCCCAACAATGGACCAGCTCTACCCTTTGCCTGTCTTTACTGATGAAGTCTAGGCTCTGCCTAAGCAGAACAGAACTGAATTAAATCCAACAAAGTCTTACCATGTCCATAGGACTGAACTATAAACTGAAATTTATATCCCCAGTTTTAAGTAAATTAAAAAAAACAAACCTTTGCTGGTATTCCTTAGTATTAAATAAACTCCATACATGCCTTTTTGAATTGCTAAAGCTAAAAAATTAATAACTGTTAAAGAGCCTGAAATCTTGGAGGCTTTTTAAGCTAGAATTCCGAAGATATCAGAGAGCAGCACCTGCTGGCCAACTGTGATACTGCAGCCCACTGGGTCATTAAAGTGAAACGGATGGTGTGGCCCCCCCACTGAAAACTCCCCGGTCCTAGAAGCAGTCCTGTATTCCTATGGAGGGAGCAATCCTCCCTCCCACCTCTTAGTCACCGCCCCCCCACTCACCAGCCCCTACCAGTTTGCCTCCTAAATGGCTCTCAGGGTCTTCCACATTTCATCCCCACGTTCACCACCTCCATATAGGCCACCATTTTTATTGCCCGAATTCTAAGAACAGCCTCCCCAGCCATTTCCCAGATTCAGTCTTTTCTTCATGTAACAGCCAAGTGATCCTTTTGATACAGCACCATCGTGATCATCTCACCCACTGCCAAGGAGTTTCTTATTAAAGGGGTCAATCTTTTACTACAGAATTAATAGATTCTTCTGTCCACCATGGTGTCCTTCTTCCCTCCCAGCATCATCTCTCTACACATCCTTCCTCCACTCCTTGCTCTAGCCACACTGAATGTCACTCAGTTTCTTTGTCACACACCCTGCACTATATTGTTCTTACCTCCATATCCTCACCCTGCTGTTCTCCATCCACTCACCTTAGCTGTCATTTCCCTGAGAAGATTTTTCTGACTTCTCTAGAACGGATTTGGTCCTCTTGCTCTAAATTTGTACAGGAAGTGTTACTCTCTTATCAAACCTGTGGTTTAATTGTCTATCACCCCCTCTGGACTCTAAGCTTCGTGAGGATAAGAATACATGACTGATTTGTTCATCTTTGTAACTTCACATGGCACAGTGCGTCCATAGGAACGTAATAAATAATTGTTAAAGTATTGAATTGAGCTCTAGTGTCTTTTCATATGTTAAAAAAAAAAAAGAAGATAGCAGGAGAGGAAGAATGAAGGGGGGGAAATCAGAGGGGGAGATGAACCATGAGAGACAATGGACTCTGAAAAACAAACTGAGGGTTCTAGAGGGGAGGGGGGTGGGGGGATGGGTTAGCCTCGTGATGGGTATTAAAGAGGGCATGTTCTGCGTGGAGCACTGGGTGTTATACGCAAACAATGAATCATGGAACACTACATCAAAACCTAATGATGTACTGTATGGTGATTAACATAACATAATTAAAAAAAAGAAATCTACTGTATTTTCAACTGAACCATTTGAAATTGCCTTTTTAAGGTCAAAACTGTCAAATATTGGCAATTACATATGTTCAACCTACAAATGCTGCCAGTTTGGAAGGAGAGAGGAGATTTAACAAGTGAAATATGTTACCAAATAATCAATAAATGTCTTTTTAAAAATATAAACTTAATTTTCACTGAAATCCATTATCCTGGCCACGTACACAATTAGAAACCCATGAATTCAGGAAGTGGTCTTCAAAAGGAAAACCAAAGACCTGTGCTAGCTCTTAAAAACACAGTAGACTAAAAACCTTAGTGAGTATTTTGGTTAATAAGTAACTTCCCGACCTCATCATGTCAAAGTACTGACCATAACCTGGCCATGCGTATATGGGAGTTATATCTAGAACATTTCCATTCTGCCAAATATCACCACAGTTGTTACTTTATCCATCATTCAACACTTCCCCCGAGTAGACATCACCACCCGTTGTGTCCAGCCCCAGGACTGCTGCCTTCATTTGAAAAGGCAATTCCAAAGAAGCAAGCTGCTGGTTAAATAAATACATCTGTGCTTCCTCTGGAATCCACTCATACTTTCAAATAAACGCATTCAGTGGGATAGAGCAAGAGAGTGGGCTCCAGCACAAAAGGAAATCTGTCGAGCAGATGTTGCTTCTGTGCAGTTGACTATTCCTTAAAAGCTTTGTATAAGACTAACATAAGGCAGGGGGCCAGGGCAGAGGGGTAATGTTCTTTAGCCTGTTTATTGCTTTCTCTACTTTTATATGCAGAGATAGCCTGGTTCAATTTCCAGGTGCAATGGATTCTTCACAAACATTCAGTGATCTGGATACTTTTATGCATTACACAACCCGTATTAAAGATTCCATACAAAATTATTTGTTCTTGCCAAAATACACTAACTTTCTACCTCTGTTTATTACTGTTCTGGCTGAAAATGGTCTTTCTTACTTAACCTCTGTTTCTTGTGTCTTACTGGCTCCAAAATAATTATGTTTTGTGGCATAACTTCTCTGATTTTCTTCTCAGTCAGACGTGATTTGAGGTAGAGAATTTAGAAAAATCTACTTACCTGTGGTTTTGTTTTTATTTGAGGATGACATTTTTAAATGCAATTTTAAATTTAGTAATTTTATTTTTCCTTACTTTAAAAACTTTTTTCTTGAGACAAGAAAATGGAAAATTTAAAATCAACATCCCACTGAATATGAAACTAAAGATCCACAAATATCTTGACTCTCTTCTTGCAGTTACCTTTACTGATGTGAGTAGACAGTCTATGAGATGGGAGAAATTCATCTTGTTTTCGATGTATTGATGTGATATTTCTATTGAAGACTTAAAAACTATAATAGGTACTTTAGAAAGAGGCATGGCTCATGCTATTAATCATAATGTGCAGTTGAAGAATACGGTAGATTTTGATATAAATAATGATTTACTCAACTACTGTAATGCAACTTCAGAGTAGTGGGGAGAGAAGTTGATTTGAGTCAGAAAACCTGGGTCCAAGTCCATAACTCTGTGTTTACCTACTGCTTGGCTTTGGGCAAATCTCTTAAACTCTTTAACCACATGTCCTTCCTCATGGTAGTGTAAGGATTGAGGTGATAAGTGATGCTGTGAGGAGAGGGGATGTAATAAATGTCACATTCTTCATTTTCCTAAATCAGATTAAATCTGACCCTCTCCCTACCATGGACACTGTTGTGGCCTGCCTAACGTCCACCCTGGTGTTCTCCCTTCCTGAACTGATTTCTCTCAGATGTCCACCCTTCTCTATCCCAGCCCCTGCCCAGGTGAGTGAATCCTAAGTGGTCCTAATGGAACACCTTGCCCATAAATGGACTGGGAATGGTCAAGGAGTGCAATTCTGGCTTAAGACATAGAGGAAGTTGGGAAGCTTCTGTAAAACATCTCCTCCATATTCAAAAGAAACACAGAAAGATACAATGTCTTCTCCATTGGATATAGGCATGTCTAGATGTGAAACCAGGGTAGCAACTGGCAGCCATGAGGTAAAACAGCCAGAAGACATGACCAATGAGCTGAAGATGGCAGAGAAAAAAGATAGGAAGAATCTGGATCATTCTTGATCCATAGAGCTAATAAATTTAGCTACCCTGCTTTAGCACTTCATGTTGTCTACAATAATAAAGTTCTTTATTATTTTGCCAGCTGAATCCAAGTTTTTGTTGTCAGTAGCTAAGAGCATCCTAATTGTCACATACTCCAGTATTAGAAGTTTGACCAGAAGTCCAAAACTAGCTATTTTTAAGAATTCTCTACCTGTTGGGTCAGATAAGAACCCTTGGGCCTTACAAGGCGTCGTAGAACAGGAGTTTGTGGTGGTTGTCACTTCTGTTAATTCCTTCCACAGTCCCTTGAGATCCATTCAAAAATGGCTAACTCTACTGAGCTTCCCTCCCTCTGTAATAAGTTTGGCCAAAAGGATAATCACTGAGGTTCCGAAAGGCCTCAGTCCAAAAAAGGAAGCTAAATAGCCATCCCCAGGTGTTTTGGGCAAAATTTGACTCTCATGATCTTCAGGCCCTGGTGTTAAAACTGTGTATGTTGCATTACATGGTAAGAGGAACTTTACAGATGGAGTTAAAGTAACAGACTTTAAAATAAGGAGATTATCCTGGAATACTGAGTGGGCCCAAATAACCTCATAATCCTTTAAGAATGGAAGAGGAAGGCAGAAATGTTCATCAAAGAGATGAGGTAGAAAGCCGGAGAGATTCAAAGTGTGAGAGGGACTCAACCTGCCATTGCTGGCTTTGAAGATGGAAGTAGGAAACCATGAGCTAGGGAATACAGGCAGGCTCTAAAAGCTAACGGGCCTCAGCTGACAGCCAGGAGAAAGTGGGGACCTCAGTCCTACAACCACAAGGAAATGAATTCTGCCAACAACCTGAATGACAAGGAAACAAATTCTCCCCTAGAGACCCCAGAAAGGAAAGCAGCCCTGCCAACACCTTGATTTTAGCTTTGTGAGGCAGGTGAACCCACCAACTTCTGGCATAGATAATAAATATATATTGTTTTAAGTCACTACGTTGTGATAATAAAACACTAATATACCACATGAGGTTCTGCCATATCCAGCTCCAAAAGGCTCAGGTCTCCCTCACCCTCAGAATCCCCAACCTTCCCCTGCTTTTCACACTTCGGGAAGATCAAACTACACCTATGGTGAGCAAGCCATTCTCCCCCTTTATTCTTAAGCCATAAAACCCCCAGCTACCACTACAGTCACAAACAATCATGGGCCCACACATGCACAAGTGCACAGATACACACACTCCCTCATTCTCTCTCTGTCTCTCTCTGTCTCTCTGTCTCTCTCTCTCACCTTCCACACCCAAAATGCAGTGACAGGATGGTCTTCCCTCTGCCAGACAAATCTCTTCCCTCCATAACACATCCAAAATTAAAACTATTAACTCTTCACCTGTAAACTAAAAGAGAAACAGAAACATAACCAAAAAAAAAAAAAAATCAGCTACATTTTTCTGAATTAACCATGGAAATATCATTCTTCGCATTCTGTGAATATTGACATTTAAGGTCCGATTAAATTTTGCTTCTTCATAAGGAAACCAGATAATACTGTCAGGAAATCCCTTCTGTGCAAATAACAATTTATCTCTCTTCAGATTCAGAGAAATAGTTAGAGCCAGTAAGAATGTTAGCTTTAACTGTGAATAAACAAGATAAATTCTTGTATCCAAGGTAGTTTTCACTGTTTTTCGTCTATCCCTTCCTGCTCAAAAACCAACAAAAAATCCATATAAACAACACAACCCTGACTGTCTTCGAGTATTTTCTGATGTTATTTACCACACTTTCACAAGCACGATGGGCGTTATGTTAGCCTGCTAACAGACCACATTCAAATTAAGTTGGCCCATTGGTTGCTTTTTAGTGACCTTTACTGTTTTCACATTTTTCTGCACGTGACTGAGCTAATCATCTTTCTGATAGTAAAAACTCTAGTCACCAGTTGATTTTTGTTCGTGTACATGTGTAGGCATATGTATATATTATATATATATATATGTATGTATGTGTGTATATATAATGGTTATTATATATAATATTGCTTGAGTGTCCATATTAATGTTAATGTATGTACACGCACTATACTTATATTGTTATTTGTGAGTAAATATTATCTGCATATAGCATATACTTTTTTTAGGCATTACTTGTGTTTCCCCAAGCCTGGTCTACATGGTAAAAATGAGATTACATTAACAGTGAGCAGGAGTTCTCTGATTTTTTTCCTTCACAGACTATCATGGCCCATCTAGCTCACCTTATTTTCAGGAGCCAGGGGGGCTGTCCTGTGTGTGCTCAGGAGCTCAGCCCTCTCAGGGACCGTGTAGTAATGGCTGCTACTGAGACTTCCAGGGACTACATGGAACTATATGCCTGACTCCCTATGTGACAACGGAAGCAGAGAGAGATCTGAAGATGCTACTCCGCTGGCTTTGAAGATGGAGGGAGAGACCACAAACCAAGAAATGAAGTTGGTGTCTAGAAGGGAGACAAGACAAGGGAATGCATTCTCCCCTAGTGCCTCCAGAAGGAACAGAGCCCTAGTAACACCTTGATTTTAGTCCAGTGAAAGCCATCTGGAACGTCTAACCTTCAGAACAATAAGACAATAAATTTGTGTTATTTTAAACCACTAAATTTATAATCATTTGTTATAGCAGCAATAGGAAACTAATATTCCTTATAACCCAAATTAGTCCCCACATTCTCAGTATCTTCCCCCGGACCTCCCCCTGCAAAGCTTCAGTTTAGAGACACAGATCACACATATTGCATCTGCTTACATACTGTGTCAGTTAGGATGCCTTTGCCTGCAAGCATTAGAAAACTCAACTCAAAACAGCTTAAACAATGAGGGAGAGATACTATCTTACATAACAAGAAGTCTCAAGGTAAAGTAGCTTCAGTGTCAATTAATTTAACTCACACTGATGTCATCAAAGACCCAAGTTCTTCCTATGTTATTTCTTTGACATCCCTGATGTGTTAGCTTTGTTGCCAAACTAGCTCCTTTCCTGGATATAGGACAGTTGCAATTCCAAACATGACAATACCCAGCAGAAACTAAATCTTTCCCATTAACCCTCTAGAGGATTTTTCTTCATATCTCATTGGCTAAAATTTGGTTACCTAACCCTTCTTAAACCAATCACTGGCAAGGAATACTACCACAGTTGGTGTGATCAGGATTTACCCCTCAACATATGAAGGAGGGAAGAACTCAAGAAAAATTGGGCTGTTGGGGCAAATAAGATGGGAATAGTGGGTATTGTCCAGGCATCGACAGTGTTTACCAGATAGAAGGTATCTCATTCAGTTCTCACAACCATGTGAGGCCCACATGTATAAATGGAAAAGCCAATACGCTGAGCAATTCAGGGACTTGCCTAAGGCCACACAGCTCACATGCATAGAACTGAGATATGATTCCAGGTGGGTCTGAGCTCAGAGCTTCAGAACTGCTGTGAAGCACTACTTGATTTCCATTCTGCGGGAGGGTGCGGTCTGGGCACTGAAATAAACACCTCCTCATCTGAGACTTTCAGTCTAAGAGTGCAGGGAGAGTTGTATGGAAAATAATGCCTCATTTGAAGTTGGATTCAACTCAACATTATGAGAACATTACCACGTGGATTCAGGGGATCACACAAGGGACACGCCTGTCATTAGGGCAAGCACAACCTGAAGAAGTTGTATTGCTGTCTGAGAGGCCTCCCTTGAATTTAGAAGTCCATCATAGCAGTTAATGACATAGGTGCCAATGGAATTGTCTTCAAAATAAAACATGTTCATGTATGTTGCACTATGGAGCCAAGTTGGTAGTGTCCTCTCTTCTTTTCTAGCCAAAGGGAGGTGGGCAAAGCTGGGCCTGGCTGGACACAACATCCTGGAGACTTCCATGAGCTAGAAGACAGTAGAGGTTAGGGTTAAGCACAGAGACCATGGAACTTAACAAGAGTCCAAACCCTGGCTGTTCCATTAGCTGAATGACCCTGGGTGAGTCACCTAGCCTTCTTGTGCCTCATCTGTAAAATGGGGATGGCACCAAAAAGGACAGTACAGGCATATGGGCCCTGTCAGCTAGCTGAAATACATGGCATGGCTTCTCTACCAAGCATGTGTCAAGGTCATAGGAGAAAATAGAGGAATTCCAGTACCAAACAGAATCAGGAAGATAAGGTCCAGGTAAGGAGGTACCACAGGGATAATCAGAGGAAGGCCACATCTCAGGAAGTTCAGATTGTGCCTGAGAGCTTGGTTCATAGTGGCAGGACTGTCATAACCATTTCCAAATCTGCTGGCCTTTCTGTAGTTACACTGAGCAGTCATTATAAATAACCCCTGTAAAGGTAGCAGGACCAAAAGATGTTATCTCCTGATAGCAATTTCATATGTAGTAGAGTTGCAAATATACTTGCCCTATCCTCATAAATCCTCCCAAACATGAAGATTTATTATTTTCTTATTAATTAAGCTCTCTCTTACAAGTTACCTGTTCCCTTTGCAAGCAGAAGGAGAAAACTAGAAATTTTAGTTCAATCCTGTCATCTCAAGCCAATCCCAAGATCTGAAGAGTCCTTAGATGACTCGATGTCTTTGGGATAAATGTTCAGTCTTTCAGATGTCTTTGCTTCTTCTCTTCCCCCAAAATGACGCTCAAGGAAGGGAGGGGGTCTTTAGTTCCTCATGGTGTTCCGTGCTGCAAAATGCCTAGACTGGCCTTATTCCTGGACTGGTAACCTTTGAGGAGCAGCCAGCATCAGGAAGGATGCTGGTGTTTCCTGCAGAAGCCTGTGACTGAGCTGAACTGAATCAGCCTCTTGCAGCTCCACAATGGCCTGGTGGTTCTCCCTGACTGACTCGCTTGAGCTCTGATCCATCCTTCCTCTGGTCACTCTATGTGGCCCAAAAGGGTCACCTTCCTCTTACCATGACAGATCCCAAGGCAGGCCCTGTGGCTCTCATTCAGTTCCCTTCCCTAGCCTCCTTGGGCTGCTGGGAGGCACAAGGACATTACTAGGTCTCCTCCACACTTTATAAATTGGTGCAGGATTTGCCTGGGGGGAGAGAAGAATCCAGTCACCTTCCACAGTTCCATACGTACATTGAAACAAACCCCCTCTCCTTAAAGATCTTATCCAACCTACCCACCCCACCCACCCCAGTGTCTCTGGAGCCTCTCTTTCTTCTCACAAGCCCCCCACCCAGAAGGGGTAGATTTTCACTTACTTCCTTTTCCTCTCTTGCTGGGACTTGCTCACAGTCACTTTCTCCTCCTGTTGCTGGATTCCAGGCTCATGGCTAAGTCTTGCTGGATTCTAGGCTCATGGCTAAGTCTTGCCCACAGTCTGTCACTTTCTCCTCCTGTTGCTAGATTCCAGGCTCATGGCTAAGTCTTGCTGGATTCTAGGCTCATGGCTAAGTCTTGCCCACAGTCTGTCACTTTCTCCTCCTGTTGCTGGATTCCAGCCTCAGGGCTAAGTCTCCTGAATTCCAGGAGAGAAAAAGATCATCTTACTAATAACATGAGCTAAATGTGAAGCTTTGTCATAAATATGAAGCTCATTACTCTGAGAAGAAAAGATCTCCACCAAATTCTCAGAGAGCCCCTTAAAAAAAAAAAGCAAAGAATGATTTGAGGGTGTCCTTGTATAAAGTCAACACAGATGGCATTTGAATTTGTACATAATTGGGATGCATAAGTATATCTATAGCAACAAGGTGTGCAAAACTTGTGATTCCCCAGACTTTGACCACAGGAGAACAGGATGTGACTGCTATGCTAATGAGCTCATTAATATCATGAATACAATTAACAAATGAGGTTGATTATCACTGGCAAGCATTCATTACAAAGAGATGAGATGCTGTGCTCCAACTACACAAGTAACTATTTTTCTGTGTTTGTCCGGAAGCTCTCTTTTCATCTCTGCTCATTTATTACCACTAAATGGATAAATGCCTGAGAATGTGGGCTCAGCTCATTACTTATATATATTACCTTGATTATAATTTGACCTCATGCACATTTCAGTTAGAAGAACCCTACAAAATATCACTTCTATTTATAACACAGCCTCATCTGCCAACTCTACAGAGAAATAACATCCTAATTGGAAAGAATAAAAGGTTACCTTTGCATGTAAACTGCACATTCATTTAGTCATCGATTTTATTTCTTTCTAATTATCAGTGGCTGTGCATCTCCTGGTAGCTTGGATATAGTTGTTTTCCCTCCTAATAACTCCTGAGAAACAGAAACCCTAATAATCAGATCAGTAGATTGGAAAGCTGTGGTTTTAATGCACAGCTTATTGGGAACATCAAAAATTAAGAAATATTCAGGAATCAAACTTTGACTTCCCTAAGACAGTTGTTCTAAGGCCAAAGGCCTATTTTTACATGACACTGTCTGTGTCATAGGATACACATCCTCTGTGTGGTTGACAGTCAGATAATACTCTTGCCAGCACACCTGAAATTAAATATACATCTTGTTGCCCACAGCTTTTCTCAATACCATCCACAAAAAGTGAAGTCATGGTTCCCAGCTGTGGGTTTTAACCTCTTTGGAGGAAAGGATGAAGCTGATCCCACTGGGAACCACCCTGGTCACCAGTCCTCAGCACCGACGACAACACGCATAGCCACCTTGCTCTCTCCCCCGGCCCATCCCATCTTGCCTCTTGTTCCCTGAGCCACCCCCTGTATGAGTCTGCTCCGGCTGCCATAACAAAACACCATTGACCGGGTGGTCTAAACAACAGGCATTGATTTTCTCCCAATTCTGGAAGCTGGAAGTCCAAGATCAGGGTGCCAGCATGGTTGGATTCTAGTGAGACTCCTCTCCTTAAGTGGTAGATGGCGGCCTTCTCACTGCGTCTTCACGTGGTGGAAAGAGGGCTCTGGTGTCTCCTCCTCTTCTTACAAGGGCACCAGTTCCCACCCTTACCACTTCATTCAACCTGAATCACCTCCTTAAAAGCACTATCTCCAATGCAGTCAAAGGGGGTATTAGGGCTTCAACATATAAACTGGGGGGGTCACAGTTCAGGGCATACTGCCCCCTGGCCCTGGCACACTGATGTGCTTATTCGACATAACACGCTATCTTTTCTCCAAGAAAAGGGTTGAGAAAGATGTGTGGATTTTGGATCTGGATTCTCCAGATGTCCTCTTGCAGAGACCAAAGCAGAAGGGGTATGGAAGGAGTTGTTGAGCCACAGAGTTGGTTATGATTATCTGGGCAAAGAATGGCTCTGATTGTGGAAGGCTGGACACAGGGCTGGCCTGCAGAGTGGACTATCACGTGCAGCATAAGAGCTGAGAAGTACTGGACACACCGATTAAAAATACCTGCCCCGTTGGTCGGCTGGCTGAGATTGAAACTTTATCGTTAGAGATGTATTCCACTGAGTTAAGGAGAAGAGGGTCACTGTAGTTGTCAGCTAATAGAAAATGGAAGGAGAAGAGGCCATTTCTTAACAATTTTTCTTAGATTGTAAGAGCCTCAAGGGAAAGAACAACCTTTTGGTCAGCTTTGAATCTCCACTGCACCTACCATGGAGACTTGCATGAAAGTGAGTGCTCGGTAAGAATGCCCTGATTAACTGACTATTGCCCAAAGGCTGGATTCCTTTCACTTCCGCACGCCAAATGCTGAGCACCCATTCTCTTTATGGCCATCTATGTCACCAAGTGCATTTTTCACTGCCTAAGCCTAGCTGAAGTATGGATGCCGCTTGAGGGCAAGCAATAAAACAGCCCAAACAGTTACGTACTAATATGCACCTCGTCCTAGGCTTCTCCCCACTTTGGGAAGGTGTTAAATAGAACACACACTAGTTTCTGGAAATTATATGGGCCATAGTAAAATCACAACCGATGTGCAATTCACCTTGCAGATACATTTATTCTTTAGCATTCTGATCACTGATTCATTTACTGTATTTTCTGTTGTTGTGATATCAAGCAGCTAAATTTCCTACCTTCTTCGGCTCACAGTATTGGAAGTATTTCTATTACAGAATTGCATCTCTTAACTAGAGGAGTTGTCACTAAAAGAATGGACAAGTAACCAGGGTCAGAAAAAGGTCTTGCCCCAGATGCACAGGCTTGGAGAGTCACCTGATGGAGAGATGGGGCATCAGGGGACAGATGCCAGGCCACAGTCAAGGGGAAGGGGTGCCTGGTGATTTGTACCCCATACAGGCTTGACCAGTGGGCTTTTCCTTAAATATCGATGTATCTGCTTCTTGACCCAACCACAGCATATCTGGTTGTAAGGAAGAAACAGAATCCCCCTCAAATTAACTCAAGAAAAAGGATTCTGTTCAAAAGATGTATCTCTTGTGGAACTGATGGGAAAGCAGGGCAAAAATTAAAACAGACTTCAGAGGACAAAGCTAGAGCTTGTCTGAGACCCTCCGCAGCATGAATTCCCAGACCTTCACACCAGCGTATAGTTAATGTATCTGGACTCTTTTAATTCCCTTTATCTCTGTGACTTATCCCTTGCTACACAAAATGTGGCCCTGAAACTAACAACATTGCATCCCCGGGGAACTTGTTAGAATGCAGAGTCTCAGGCCCCACCCCAGGCCTATTGATTCAAGATCTGCATTTTAACAAGATTTTCAGATGAGAACAGAGAAGGGGGTTGTGACGGGGGGAGAAAAAGAGAGGGGACAATACAACAGGCTGGCTGCTTGGCAGTGGACTGGCCATCCCTGAAGCAAGAGGCCACCCCTGACTAAATTCTGATGGGAGTGGATAAACCAAAGGCCATGGGCGTAAAGAGAAGTATGGCAGACAAATTGGCTTCACTGCACATTTGAAATGTGTTTCTCAGTTTTGGAGCCTGAGTCCATTTTGAATGTTTAGCTCCCCAAAGAGCCCATGTGGTGGGCTGATTGTTACCATCTTTACACACATCTCCTGAAATTAGGCATCCTTACTGCTCAGGTGACAAGAAATGTCAAGTGTCATTAGCAGAGTGAATGTTTGGCCCTTTATAAGCCCTTTTGTCACACCAGAAAAATGAATTCAATGCACATATAAAACTAAAAAGAAAACAGAGCTCCTTATAATTCTTACCAGTTCAGTGATCCAGTAATGAGCTCCCAAAACCTCTTTTCTTCTCTACACTCTGAATCCCTCCAAAGCAGTATCTTCATAGATACTTTCATCGCAGGTGGTGGTTTCCATACCTGGAGGTACAAAACAGAGCTGTATGTCATTTTCTCCTCAGGGTTTAAACCTAACTTGAGGAGGCAAGCCTATAGGTGGCTAATTAATAGACTTTTTTTTACAATCCTGTGTACCTGGCATTTTTTGATTAAATTTCCAAGCCGATTAAATATGAGACTAAAAAAATTCACAAGCATTGTGTCCTGTCTTGCAGAGCAGAAAACTGGCTTGGGAGGCCCTCACCGCCAGGCAAGTCCCTGGGTTGGGAGACAGGCCAAAAAAGAGAGGAAGGCCGTAGGCACAGGGGTCAGAAGTAGGATACGCACAAGTATTCTCTCTCCCCCCGCCCTTTCCTCTCTCCCTCATACAAACACCAATCTTTCTGTGCTCTAGTTTTCAGCCCACAAAAATGTATTTCTTACCTACTAACCGCCAGAAATACAGAAACCCCTCCCAAATCAGTCTCAAGATTTCTACTCTGGAAATTTACTGGGTGTTGCCAATCAACACACACTCCACGAGTCCTGCTCCCAGGTGCCAGCTGACCTGAACCCTGCCCTGAGCTCCTGGGGCTCCTGGCCTGAGGACACTTCCTTATTTAAAGAGACATTGGCAATTCACCTTTGCTAAGAATATTCAGAGGCAACTACAAGGTAAAGAGAGATTAGGACCTAACAGAGGCTCTCTCTCCTTGGCGTCATTTTATAAATGCATAAACATAAGGAAACAGAGGGAAAGAGAACTTCAAAGAAAATTTATTAAAGCAGGTGCCGAGAAAAGCAACTTCAGGTAGATGCTTTTCAGACCATGTGGGGTTTTTTTAAAGATTTATTTATTTATTTTAGAGAGAGAGAGAGCACGAGCAGGGGGAAGGACAGAGGGAGAGGGAGAGAAAGAGAGAGAGAGAGAGAGGCAGACTCCCTGCTGAGTGTGGAACCTGATGTAGGGCTTGACTGCACAACCCCAAGATCGTGACTCAAGTCGAAATCAATAGTCAGATGCTTAACCGACCAAGCCACCTAGGCACCCCAGACCATGAGGTTCTAATGGGTGTTTCCATCATGTGCCAATAGGTGGCACCTGATCCCCAGTGGGCTAATCATGAAGTCTCATCCCTCTGTCATGGGAACCGGTCCAGGGGCTACAAATTGAGTTCAATCATGATGCCCAGTGATTCAATCATTGCCTATGTAATGAAGCCTCAATAAAAACAGCAAAGCTTGGTCAAAAGTGGCTCTGGAGACCTCTGACTTTGAAGCTGGTATCTGAAATGAGGGCAGTCTTATAGGGAACTGTGCTTTAACCTCAAATTTAGCTAGCTTCAGGTATATGAGGAGTAGACAGACAAGTTAGGAAATTACTTCAGTGGTGCAAGCAAGAAATTATGAAGATAGAAATAAAGAGAAGTGGACGGGTTCAAGAGATAACAAGTAAAATCAGTAGGACTTAGTGATAGACATTGTCACTTACAATCCAAAAAATGCAACATTTTAAAAACACTGAGTTACCAGTCTTATTATCAGTAGTCAATTTTTAAAATATAAATTATAATGACATATGGTTTTTTAAATCATAATAACCAAATAATACTTTTATGTATCCCTACAGATTAGAGATAAGGAAAAGCAAACAACTCTAATCGTAATTTTCATGTACACTATTTCACATTAATCACATTCAGTCAGAGACTAATGCAAATAACTTTAGGGAAAGTAAGCTATAAACCATACTAGTCGTTAACATAATTTCATGTCATCTATCACAGGACTTGTCACTATCCCATGGTCCTCAGAACTGTGCCTAATTGATTGAGTTGAAAATAGTTGTAAATGGGGCGCCTGGGTGGCTTAGTTGGTAAGCAACTGCCTTCAGCTCAGGTCATGATCCTGGAGTCCTGGGATCGAGTCCCACATCGGGCTCCCTGCTCAGCAGGGAGTCTGCTTCTCCCTCTGACCCTCTTCCCTCTCGTGCTCTCTATCTCTCAAATAAATAAATAAAATCTTTAAAAAAAAAAAAAGAAAATAGTTGTAACTTTCTATTTCCCTTCTTCTATAATTGAGATTTAAATCATTGCCATCGTTACACTTTTCATCGATGAGCTCGCCCAAAGGAAAAAACTTGAGGAGAAGTATCATTAAAGAGCAAGCATAAGAGCCGCAGTAGAATGCAGGACACACTGCACAATACCACCTACAAATAAAACTTCCAATAGCAGCTCAGGAGTTTGCCTTGTATGGTGAAGTTTCAAAAACCTGAGGGCATAAGGTCCTTACTTTAAACTGCACAGGTCCTTAGACCACCTAACCAGTGACAATCCTGCAAAAATGAAAGAGCCTGCTGAGCATCAGTTGCCTTGGTACTCAGCAGCAATTTGGCATCATGTGGATCAAGCATCTTAATAATGCATTAAGCTTTCATACTCCATCAAGGTATTCATGCTCTATCCTGGTGGTATGAAATAACCTAACATTGTTTCTATTCCCACCTTAACTAGAAGGACATGAGCCACCAAATCTGACTGAGGTTTATCGAGCATACAGTACAATCCAGACTTTCCAAGGACGGTCCTGGCACCTAAATTATTTGCCCCATTGTCACACCATGTATCTTAATTCGGGGTTCACAACACAGAGCTAGTGGAGTTATGTCTTTGTGATCTGAGCTTCCCTGGCCTACCAGCCTGCAGGTAAAACAAGGGTTGTAAACACAGGATAATATTTCTTTGCCTCATGCATACCCACAACTTTGGGAATTCACAACTCAAAACCACCCCTAAATTATTCTTGGGAATCTCAAAGTGTCCAGCACACTTGTTCCCAAGGAAAATGGACTATACTACAGTAGCTTCCTAATCAGACTCCCCACATTCTCTCTTGCTCCTCACATAGCTACCAGAGAAATCTTTTCAAAGTACAATTCCGATGTCATCCCTCTGCTTTATTTCTTCAATAGCTTTAGTTGCTCTTCGGATAAAGACCAAGATCTTGGCCTACAAGGCCCCTGATGGCCAGACCTCATTCTATCTCTGCAGTCAAATCTTGTACCATACTCCTTCTCATCATGTCAGCCCACACCAGTCTCCTTTCAGATCCTCAAATATACCATGCAAACTGCTACCCCAGGGCCTTTGCACATACTTCCCCATCTGCCTAATATGGTCTCGGCCAATTACCTCCCACTCCTACCTCTCACTATTCCTGAAGACCTCAACTCAATTCTTGTGTGTGTGTGTGCGTGTGTGTGTGTGCGTGCATGCTCAGAGAGGCCTCCATTATTCTCCATAACTAGGTCAATTCCCCCGACTATGTACTCTCACTTCACCATGCAGCTGTCCTCTAGAGCCCTTACATATACAAATTGTTATTATATTTTCATTTGTCCTTATCCCCCAGTGAATTTTAAGCTTGCCATTTTATTTCATCATCTATCATGGAAGTTGATATATAGCTTAATAAATATTTGTTGGATAAATGAGTGTATTGGTTAGGGCAAGACTACACTGCTAAAACAAAAAGATTCAATGATAATTTAAAGATTGAAAAAATAGCTTATTTTTCACCTAAAAATTAGTGGCGAACATTCCATGTCAGTGGGTGGCTCTGCTCCACAGTCATTAAGAGACCCAGGGTGTTGTTTTCATCTGCATACTGAGGTTGAGTTAATGGGTTCTAGCCAGTAAGGAAGGAAAAAGAAAGCTTAGAGATGCATACCTAGGTGCCTAAAGTCCCAGCGCTGTAAGTGGCACACATCACTTCTCACATTCCACATGGCAACACCTAACTGCAAGGAAAGCTGATAAATGTAGGGTATTTTGGCAGCCATGTGCCCAACTACAATTCTGTTATTATAGAAAAAGAGGAGAACAGAATCTATAGACAGTTAAGGGTTCCTACCACATAGTGAGTGAATGAATAAATGAGTGAATGAGTGGGTGCTTTACAATCTTCCCAGCTTTTACATAGCAAGCACCATGTGCCCCTCACTTCCACTGCCAACACCATCAAAGTCCACAATGAGACATTCAATGCCCAACAGCCAGGGTCGGTTGTCTTCTTATGTGGCCAGCGCTGCTGCCACCAGGGCCGCAGAACCCGTTGAAGACAAGCAAGACCAACTGAAGCTGCTCCTCTCCTTTTCCTCACTCTTGTTATTGTGATCCCCCCCCCACCCCCAGAATTCAAGCTTGGGTCTATAGTGGCTAAGCTGGAAGGCAAATCAAGTGATGATACTTAACTGTACTCAAAGCCAATCCCTGTACTCAAAGCTAATCCAGCCCTCTAACCCTAGACCATTGTGCTGGCACCAAGTTCCTGAGCAAGAGTCCTTCTGTTCAGGTTGAGTTCTTTCTCAGCAGGCTCATTGGTCCTTTGTGCAAAGACTCCTGGGGAAATTACCCCACAGACATTCTCTCCTGACTACTAAGGCATGATTGAACTAAAGGATTTCACAGAGACAGTTCTCAAATGAAGACCTCAACAATACAGGGTAAAGAAAATGTCTTCAAATTGACTCACTTATAAAACATTATAAGATGATCTAAACTCACAGAGTTGTCAACAAACCAGAAAAGGGTATATATAGTGTCCCCTTTACTACTACTGCATACCAGACACTCCAAAGCTTAATGGCATAAAACAGCCATTTGATAATGTTCGCAGACTTCGTGTGTCAGGGATTTGAACAGAGCACAGCAGGGAAGGCTTGTCTTTGCTCTCTCATAGTTGAGTATTCAACCAGGAGGCATGCTCAACAGCGGAGGGGTAGAATCATCTGGCAGGATTTATACTCACACATCTGGTGACTGATGCTAGTAGTCAGCTGGACTCTCAGCTGGGCTGTTGGTTGGAACACCCACACATGCCACTTGGGGTGGTCTCTCCACGTGGGCTAATTGAGCTTCCTTATAGCGTGGTGGCTGAGTGCCAGTAACAAATGTCCCAATAGAGTAAAGCAGAAATGCATGGCATTTTTGTGATCTGGCTTAGGAAGTATAATAATAATATAAGTATAATAGCATTATTTCCACCATACTCTATATGTCAAAGCAGTCACCAAGGTCCACTGGGGTGCAAGAAGAGGGGACACAGAACCCACCACTTAATGAGAAGAATGTCACAGTCATAATGTAAGAGCATGTGCCATGAGAGAGATCTTCACTGCCGTCTTTGGGAAATAAAACCTGCAACATATGCCTAGTTGCCTCTGATAAAAAGCATTTTTTAAGAAATAAATTCATTAGCAATATTTTTGAGACAGTAAGGATTTCTACATTTTGCTATAATGATTGGAAAGGCAGAGTAATACAGTTAGTGCAGACAAAAATGTTTTACTTCTATTTTTTAAGATTTTATTTATTTATTTGAGAGGGGGAGGAAGAGAGAGAGAACAAGTGGGGGGAGGAGCAGAGGCAGAGGCAGAGGGAGAAGCAGGCTCCCCCTGAGCAGGGAGCCAGATACGGGGCTTGATCCCAGGACCCTGAGATCATGATCTGAGCCGAAGGCAGTCGCTTAACTGACTGAGCCACCAAGGCATCCCAGAAATACTTTATTTCTATTACAATAAAACCAGAGCCAATTGCCTCAAAGGCTTTGAAGATCAACTGGCCAAGCAGGGGGATTGTCACATATAGTTTACCCAGCACGTGTACCATCTACCTGATGAATGACGGGAATTAATTTTACACTCTTACGGGCATGATGAACTCTAGGGGAAAGAAAAGATACCCTCTGCAGCTTATATGTCTTTTGCTGTCTTTATTTCTGTCCCTGAGTAACCCAAATGCCCTGAGGCCTCACCAGCCTGCAAAGTCACAGCAACAACAGTGCCCCCACCTTTACCATTTTATGGTCTCCACTTACATTCACAGGGTTGTGCAACCATGGCCACCTTCCCAGCCTCCAAGTCTCACCCATTCTGAGAATCTCCAAGTATTGTCACGCTCAGAAAGAAGTCTCTTCACACTCTTCTGCTCCAAATGTTTACCATCAAAGAGTTGCTTGAGGGAGTTGTCTGGACCACCACCAACCCCCGACTGCCAACTGCTAGTGTCCTGCATGAGAATGTCACAGTAGGGACCACAGTCTCACCTGACACTCTGGCACCACCCTGAGCCCTCAAGCGGCCAAGCTGCATCCTGAGGGAATGGCCTCTTCACCAGTGCTGACACACAGACACCAAGGCTCACAACATCCCTCATTGAAGTGACCCCTCCTGTTCTGCTGTCTCCCTCCACTCCCTCCACAGAAATAGCTTTAGTCTCGGAGTCAGACCAACAGACACAGACGGGGATGCCTGTGTCCACAGCAGTCCCAATGCACAGATCCTTAGGGAGCCAGAGCGGTGTTGGATTCTCAGCAAAGATGTGAAGAATGGACTATAAGAGAGAAGGTGGGGGAGGGAAATGTGGCAAAAAATATATATGCACATACATAGGTTATAGTCATTAAAATGACTCCTACTAACCATAAGGTAGTGGGAATGAGTGGTAGAAACTAGATTTGAGAGAAATTTCTGACTGGAAACAAGAAGATGGGGTTGATTCGATACGAGGTGGGAGGGAGGAGTCAGGGTGACTCTAGGACATTCAAATTAGGAGGACTCAAGAAGAGCACAAGAGATAAGAAAATCAGTTTGGACACATAAAGCTCAGGTTCCTATAGGACATCCAGGTGGAGATGGTTAGAGGGTGGACTGGACCATGGGCAAGAGGTCAGGGCTGACGTTATAAGGAGTCGAAAGGTAGTAGAAGCCAGAGCAGGTTCATGCATGAGGAAAGTAAGAAGGAAGGGGAAGACGCAGATGTGCTGCACAAGGAGGCTGAGGGGAACGGGTTTCCAAGATGAAGCCCTTGATGTTAATCCCACGTGCCATGTTGTCTTCAGGTATAATTCATTTCTGGGCACATTCCATTCCTCATTAACATTTCTTTTTTCCTTGGATTGTTTTTTTATTATTTCTGTTTTATTAGGCTGATACAAACGCCAAGTACTTCTCGCAATAAATGGCCTCTTTCATCTGTTATATCACCCAAATGAATTCAAGCACTTATAATTAGCAAGGTTTACATAACAGGTATAATTTCTTGCTAATAAAGTCAGGCCATTATCGTTGATTTTTCTTAATGGAAGAATTTTGTTTTTGAAATAAGCAGCAGGCATTAACCAAAGATATCTGGATAGCGATAATATGCAACTCTGATCATAACTTGTTTGCTACTCTCTTGAAACTAATCATAATTCTGGAACAAAATAAAAACATTAGGAGATTAATAAAAGCCATTTTATCAGACAAGGCTCATACTTCTTTAGTGCTATATTTATCACACAAGGGGAAATTACTTTATTACACGGGTAGCAATGCATTTATGACAAGGCACTTGAAAAATAAATCTGATGCTCATTTTCAAATTCCATTTCTAAGTAGTCATAAGCCATGCAGCCATCAGAAATCATTTTTTTAAAAAAACTACCACATGCTTTTAAGTGCTTTGTTCTTAAATAAAAGGACTTGGCAGGTGTATGTATTACAGTTTAGACTACTGATATATGGTGTATGTTAAATCATAAATGAAATTCAATGAGATGGCCATTCCAAATCTAAATAGTTAGGCAAAAGAAAGGGTTCTTTTTAAATTATTCAGTAATTTCACAGAGGCAGATAATTTCAAGGAAGGGGGAGAAATGCCACTTTCGCATTTAGAAGATCAGTGGTAAATCACTGGCCTTGTTAACCTAAGTGTCACTGGCTTACCCCACCAGTCAGTTCAGAACTCCAGGGCTCTGCAAAGTATCCGCTCCCCACTCCAACCCCAGCCCAAACGAGTATTTCCGGGAGGACCTGGACGGAGCAGAGATTGCCCATCAAAATCCAATCTCCCATTTCAAGATATAAAATTGTAACTGGGAAGCAGCTGCCCAGCTAGGGAAAACTGTTTCCCTCTCCTTTGGCAGTTAGGTAGTGTTGAAAGATAACTAGGGCATATTTTTGAAACTTTTAAGTTTATTTGAGCAAAAATGGATTCCAACAGGGCAGCAGGGAAGTCTCCTGGGTCCCTGAATCACCACATGGAGAACCATCCACTGACCCCCGGACTGCTATGTGAACAAATTATAAACTCCCACTACGTTTGAACCATTATACATTTTGGTGTATATGTTGCAGCAGGTTATCCTAAGATACCAGAGGATGACTCATCTGTGTTTACAAACAAGTAAAATCAGCTAGGCAATCAGCTACTGTGTACCAAAGCATTTTGTTCTTTTCTTTTCTGCTCTACTGGCCCTACCTGAGGCATCCCAGTGTAAGCCAGACAGCACTCCATCTGCTTAGCTTCACCACCCACACTGCCTCGGTCAGGCACACCTGCCACTTCTGATGGGATCACCAGACATGGCCGCCACGGCTGCCCCCAGCACTTCCCGTGTATATTCTGGGCACTGTATATGATCTGGCACCATACTACCACCCTCCCTGAACCCTGCTACCTCTTCAGCTGGAGTCCTTGGAGAAGTATGGAAATTCTCCAAGCTTTGTGGTGAAGTAGATGAGAGTATCCCTCCCCATTTGGGGAGTAAAGTCATTTGGCTTCAAGCAACTGAAAGAAAGAGAAAACCCAATTAGTGGTGGTATAAGCAATAAAAAGCATTTACTTATCTCACTTGACAAGAAGCCTAGAGGTATAGAGTTCTAGATCTGGTGCAGCATTTCCACAATACCATCAAACATCTAATTTCTTTCCATCTAAACTTTGCCGTTCTTGGCTGTCAGCTTTTCATTCTTAGGCATGTCACCCCTGATCACAAGATAACTGCCATGGATCCAAGCAGCACCTCGCGCAACATCAACTGAGCAAAAGTTGGAGAGTTTTCCTCAGAAGCCCAACTGCAGATTGCTTCTTGCAAAGCATCGAACAGAACTCCTCACATATTGGGTCACGTTGGTTCTGAGGAACACTGGGGAAGGAAAACTCGGCCCAAAGCAATAAGATTACCATCAATAACTAAAATCAATCATGATTTTAGCCCCCATAGCGGAGACCCCCCCAAAAAAGACTCTTTGTTGAAAAAAAAAAAAGAGGGGGTGGAGGGACATCTCATAATTGGCTGCCAGATTCCAATACCACAGTACTGCCTTCTCCTCACAGAAAATGTAGTCCAAGTCTCCTCTGTCTTTTACGACCCAGACATAAGTCCATGGGGGACCACCAGAGACAAGACTAAGTGGCTGAAGCCCCTGGGTGGCTCAGTTGGTTAAGCATCTGACTCTTGATTTGGGCTTAGGTCATGATCTCTGTGCTTAAGATTCTCTCTCTCCCTCTCTCTCTGCCCCTGGACTCCCCCTCCCATCCCTCCCCCTCCCCGCTCTCTCCCTAAAAAAAAAAAAAAAAAAAAGACTAAGTGGCAGACATCTGCTCCCTGTATCACACACACACAAACTTGCTATGACTATGGTTTTGGTTTTGATCACGGGTCAACCTTTATCAAACTTGCCTCTCCCTCTTAATATAAGAGCCTCATCTAGTGGTAATCAAAAAGACTTCCTTGCAGCAATGCCCACCAGTCTGAGAGATGAGCTCACCATACATATGCATATTATATCCCGTAATAGTCATTGTTTGGGCTCAAGCCACAGATTACCAGCCCAAGCCTCCCACTTTTCATTCACCTTGGCAGAGCTGATCTGATGAGACATCAAATCAACAAGCACATGATTTTTCATACATAGACAACCCTGGTCAGAATGTATTAGAAAAAAGTCTTATCCCAGAACTACATATTCCAAAAAGAAAATATGGTTGGTGTTCAAGTCACATTAACAACAAACACTAAAAAAAAAAAAAACTAATAATGACAACAAATCAATATTAACTGCATTTAATTGTGAGAAAAATAAAAAATTGCCACAGGGAGCACACTACTTGTCAGGAATGGTATGTGTTAATAATCCCAAGAGAAAAATTCATCCACAACTTCACAAAGAGTAACTTTTCCCAGGGGAAATGGAAATTAATCAAAGAAAAGGAAATGCAACAGAATTAAATGATTTTTTTTTAGGCTCTTAATATTTTCCTTCTCCCTATTTAAGTGATTCCCAAAATGATGGGCTCTGGTTGATAAAAGATTCCAGAACAATCTGAGATGAGGCTTTCTGATCCTCTATACTCCATACTTAGGGCAGTTCACTGGCCTTTGTGATAAGACAGGCTGTGCCGCTGACACCAGGTTTCTGATAGAGTGAATTTATTAAAACATTATCCACCAAGGTGGTAACGGGTAACATGTCTCCCAGGCGTCAGTTTAGGTCGGTGATTTCTAATCTCCATAAATTTCTCTGGAACTGACTGTAAACTAGTTAAATGGTTGGCTGGTGACAAAAAGATGAGGAAAATAATGAATGCATATAAAGCAGCTCAAAAGATTTGGAGGGATTTGTATCTGCTCTGTAATTAGGTTGGCGCTCGGGAAATTAAAATTCTCATTGGCCTCCTCCTTCCCTGCCTCCCTCATCCCAAGCCTCCTCTTCTTGTCCCCAATAAAAGAGCTCTGGAAGCAAATGGGAATGGCAGTTTGAGGTTCAAAGACACAAAAAGGGAAAGGAAGATGGTTGGAGTGGGGGTGGGGGGATGAAAAGAAAAGGCAAGGGCGCCTGGGTGGCTCAGTCATTAATCGTCTGCTTTCGGCTCAGGTCATGATCCCAGGGTCCTGGGATCGAGTCCCACATCCCTCTCCCACTCCCCCTGCCTGCGTTCCCTCTCTCGCTGTCTCTCTCTCTCTCTCTCTCTGTTAAAAAATAAATAAAATCTTTAAAAAAAGAAAAGAAAAGGCAAGTGGGTGAGGGCTCTCCCCGTTCTCTGCATCGGGCAAGGGACTCTCACACAACCGGGAACTGAACCGTCTGGTAGGTTCAAGGACAAAAGCAGTTGCAGAGAATTTATTACCTCACGTTTCTGTAACTACGGCTTGCACACTGGAGCATCACCATCTGTTTATGTTCTTCCTTTAGACCGGGGGTAGGCAACGCACCTGTCTTTGGGCCAGCCTTAAGAATGATTTTTACTTTTTTTAACAGTTACATTTTAAACAGTTCTTTAAATGCCTACATCATGCTCTCGATTTTGCCTCTTGGAAGAATCTCAAAAAGTCCAAATCTAAAGTGTTTACTCTCCAGCCCTTTAAGGAAAAGTTTCCAATCTTTGCTGTAGATGAGACCTCTGGGGGCACCACTGCTCATTACATTCTTATCTCTTGGATCAAGGCCTGGTGGTTGAAGGGATTAAAGAAAGTTTTTTTTTTAAGATTTTATTTATTTATTTGTTAGAGAGAGAGCGCGCACACACACACAAGCAGGGGGAGTGGCAGTTAGAGGAAGAAGCAGGCTCACCCCCGAAGAAGAAGCCCAAAGTGGGGCTCGATCCCAGGACCCTGGGATCAAGACCCAAGCTGAAGGCAGACGCCTAACAGGCTGAGCCACCCAGGCGCCCCAGATTAAAGAAAGTTCTAAGAGAGGATTCTGAAACAAGGTGTAGACATTTTTTTTCATTTGCAATTGAAAAACTGGGGCCTTGAGTGGCTAATTGCTGGCCCACAATCCAACAGCTATTTAGAGGTAGAGCTAAAAGTAGAATCCCCACTGCAAGGAGCCACCCGGATGCAATGAGGCCTGCAGAAAGCACTCTACCACCTTTCCAAGGCTCGCTTTCCAGCAAACTGATCACAACTGCTGAGGGTGGACCTCGATGAAGAGAGACAAATACATTTAATAGGGAGTTCCCCCAAAAAACTGATCTTATTCCTAGAGAGGGATAGTTTGAGACTCAATCCTGGGGAAGTGACAAAGCTGACATTGACCCAAACAATTAATCTGTCTACATGGGCCTGTTGGGAAGACACTGAAAAACGTGTTTCCTGTGAGGTTCAAAACTGATCTGTAATGTACTTAATGATAAACTGCGAGAGGACACATTGACAAAATAAAAATAAATATATTCCACTATGTATGCTCAGAATTACATCAGAGGGAAAATAATTTGTTTGGTAGATTTTATGCCCATTTTTAATGTCTCAAGTGATAAAAGAGTTTCTGACTCTTTCCTGGGGAGGTTACTCTCTAAACTAATACTTTCTGTTGTCATTCATGTTTGCCAAGGTGATATCTCTAGGTCTAATGGCTTTATTCGCCACTCAACACAGATGCTGAGTCAAAACCATTCTTATAATACCCAAACTGTATTATAATTTTTGCTGTATTTTCAAAAGCTTGGGGATATAAAATCTTGATACGTATATATTTTTAAAAATACTGATGCTTTCTTTGGAATTTGGGAGCAAGGAGTCAATGAATTGGGTAAAACTAAACTTTGACCTGCCATCTGGGCAGTTATAATTAGCCTAATGCTATTGCGTAGGTGAATTGCGGCTTTATGTTATCTAGACAGTGTTAGAGAAAAACCCTTCCTTCCTCTCTCCAGAGTGCTCTTTTGAAAGTCTTGCTGCTCTAGTTAGTTCAATACTATTTATTTTCACTTGTGTTCATTACTTTAGTCCTCAGGAGTAATGTTCAATGTTTAGCAACAATAAATTTTATTTCCCACATGTCAGTCTGGTTACAAAGCTGATACAAATCCCTCTAAATCTTTTGTGCTGCCTAGTATGCATGCATTATTTTCCTCATCTTTTTGTCACCAGCCAACCATTTAACTAGTTTACAGTCAGTTCCAAAGTAATTTATGTAGATTAGGAACCAAGAGTAGTCCAAAGCCCTCCAGGCATCTCACCTGGCCTTCGCTGCACTGGATGGGGTTCTCTCTCCATCAAATCAACCCTTCCTACACCCATGTTGAGCTGTGGCATCAGCTTTATTTAACTTCCAACTTCAGAACACAAACTCTGCTCATAATCAACCAACCAACAATTATTTCTACGCACGTAATGCTCTTCTAAGGAGTTGCTCTTGGTAGATAGATGATAGATAGATAGATATATAGATAGATAGATAGATAACAATAGATGACAAAAAGGCAATATTAAACAAGTGATTCTTTTCAGAGTGATTTATTTAAACCTGGTTAAGTATTCCAGTAAGTCTCATCGTTTCAAAAGTGAGTACATAAAGGGTAAAAGGAACAAAATGATCTTCAACTAAATTGCCTCCATTTTAATTTATGTAAGGATTGGCCAAAGACAACTTATGCTAAAATACAGGATGACTCTTTAAGCTATATTAGACATTTTGCAAATATCACTCCAATATAACAAAAGTCCTTTGTCCAAATAGGCTATATTAAAAAGAGGCAATGTCATTTTCTCTAGGGTTAAAGCAATCAACAAATATTTACTGAGTGCCACTGTTTACTCTGTTTTGTGTTGAGAGCTATAGAGAATGTCATAATCAGCCCCAAAGAAGTGATGATTGTAGACCCCTTGATACAAAGATGTCAAGATCAAGGAGAAGGCCATATCCAGAAAACATGAAGGAAAAGAGACGCAAATCAATACAACCTTTTTCTCTGTCCTTTTGTCTACATTCCTTTCCCCCATCACCAAGGTAGGAAGCTTAAGCTTGATCCATTAAGACATGGGTGCCATTAAAGATTTTAGAGCAAGGACAGAATGACGCCATAGAAACCAGAGCAACCAACATTTCTTACAAACAAGGCTTCAGGACACTGTTTACAAAGTTCTGCCCAAATTTTTGAAGGCTCTGATGAAATAATTCACACATACAAAAAAACTCTGCCTTCAGGTGACTGCATCTAGACCATGTTCAGCAGGTTCATGCTTTATTTATGCCTTTTTTTATTACATTATTAAGAAAACAACCTCTGAGAAGCACCAAATTTGTAAATTGTGTCCTTTCAGAAATTTGTTCATGAGCGATTGAGTCGAAACAAAAAACTTAAGGCTGCCCAACCCAAATGAACTAGACAAGGTAACCAAAACCCTCACCAAGCACAAGCAAAAATTCACCCAAACAGAAGTATGTGTTCAGCAGATAAAACCTACAAACAGCACACTAAATTTTCGTACTGAAGCAGTTAGGATCTTCTGGAATGTTATTACATTTGACCATCTAGTCATTGGTTAATATGTCTTTTTTTTCTTTTACTCTATTATTATTTTACCATGTCATCAGGTTAAAAAAATATCTAGGGATCGTGGTTTCCACCATGGATTAGTAATTAATCTGTTCCTCCTGGGGCTGATTTTCCACACCTCTTTTCATAACGTAAGCTTCTTTCAAAATTATTTTAATCTTTTGAGTAACTGTAAATGAACAATAGCCCAACCTTCATTAATAAACACATTACAATTCTCTAACCTGGTTTTCCTGCCTCTTCATTAGGGATAGCTCTGGGGCAGCACCGGGAGGATGTGTACAGTCGTTCTTCGGGTTCTCTGCTTTGATGGTGACTAGAAGCAGGCAAACTCCCTTGGCTACTTTGCATGTTAAAGGTACTTCTGGCAGGTGTCTGGTTGAAGATCTAAAATCTCCTCTCCTGTGTAAGCAAGGGCAAACTCTCTTCAGTGACATGAATTGACAATAAGAAGCATATTTAACAAACTTCAGTAACACTTTGTACCTCTTTTTTTAAGCCATAGAACCTACATTAGAGAAAGTTTGGACCTAGGGTTTTCTCTTGTGTCACTCTGCTCTACGTCCCCTAGTCACCAACAAAGCCTTTTAACGACTGAGCCACCCAGGCGCCCCAGCATAAAGCCTTTTAAGATGTCACTGCTTCTTCATTCGAGCAAACCAGGGCAGAAATCTCCAAGTCTGGCTTTTTAATTATTTTTTAAATATTTTTCAATTTCTGAATTTGCTTGCATATCACTCACTTATTTTCTATACAGAACAGAAGTGCTTGAATTATGCATAAAACCTTTTAAAAGGCATTTTTCAGATAAGGCACTTTGTATTATTAAGCATTGTAAAATTATTATTGCACATCCCTTTTATTATGTAGCTCATTTTAAATGGGCCAGAATATTTTAATTATCCAAGAAAAGCCATAGTTTATAGCTTAAAATTGAAAATATATCTGCACATTTTTTCCATAAAATATGCATGCATGATTTTCAGCTCCATTTAACTAATGTGTTTTGGAAATATGTTACAATAGTAAATGCAACAAATCTCAGTCAAGGAAAAAAGTAACATAAAAAGTTTGATTAATAGCAACACTTTTTTTTTCATTTTACAGAAGTCCGTATTTTGAAATATGAATCATTTTACATAGATAACCTCTGTGTTTCCATGCCGTTTATCTAAACTGAAGTATATTACAACTCTGGGTGCAGAATTGCAAATTATACCAAAGAAACAACTGTCAAAACAACATAAATTACCCAGAATGCATTTACAAAGAAAAAATTGCCACTGTTAAAGAATTAAAGAGTACTCCAAAAAATCAGATAACGCCCACAGCGTGGATGTATTAAGTTCAGAAATGTAATATATTTGCAATCATATTATTGAAAATTATTTCTTAATTGAACTAGTAATGTGAAGATGAAAGTTGTTAGATCGTTTGGATTGATGATCTTCATAATCAGCTCCTGGTAAGCACATAAAACATGCATGGCCCTGTATGTCAGTCATTTCCTTGATGGTATCACTTTTCTCAGATGTAACTTCACAGTAAAACTCAGCCAGTCTTTAAAATGTGTTTTAAAAATTGTGGATGAAAGCACATTTCTATAAGGCAAAATTGGTTTGTGGTTTCTACTATAAGAAAGAGAATTACTATGCAGGGTACAGGAAGTCTAATTGTATGGTTTGCATGGTTGGGTAGTAGCTAGTTTTCAGCTCAACCACACACGTCATGAAAAACAATACATTGAATTTACATAGCAATTTCCTCAGTGGAATTCCAAGAACTACATAATCTCATTTAGACTCATAACATCTCTTCTAGGAGCCACAAAGTTGGAAATGTCTCCATTTCAAACAATGGAAAAGGGGACGCTTATAGAAATTGGACAACACTTCGCACCGAATAGATTAGAAACTTTCTAAAGGCAGAACTTCCAACAATTCCCTTGGAGAGATTCCAAGTGCACAGCCCCTCTGACCACGTGTGTGTGACCATGTACAGGCACCACACTTTCCCAGGGGCCAGCATCAGACCACCATTGTTAGACAGAGACGCCTCTATATTAGGAAACCCGGACCTTGGCATTTCAACACCTTCCCTCCTGGCCCACCATCTACTACTAACACCACTCAAGCTGACATCCGTGCCACCTGACTCTGTCCCAGGACTATGGGACTTGACACACATCCCTTGCTTCAGCCCCAGTGGCTCAGGTCTTCCTAGACTTTGGTGTATACAAACTGGATCTTCTTCTCTGCTTATTCCTAAGGATTAGCGTATGTTACAATAGGATTCTCCTTCTCGACTCTGACTTCTGTGCCTCAGTTCTCCTCCCTGGTGTCACCTTCAGAATCAGGGCTGCTGGTCTTCTTTGAACCCTGCCTGAGGCCTGACACTCCCATACATTACTGTAGGACAGGCCCCAGCCAGCCTATCAGCAGGTTGGATCCCTGTGGCCTCAGCACCCACTCTAGGGCGAGCCACTCCTATAGCAATGGACTCTAGGGTACTTCTATGTAACTCTCATGGGCTGAACATGGGGCTACGGAGAACAGAGTCACAGATCAAGACCCCAGGCAGCCTCACCATTCTGTGGCCCCAGGTATACCACCCGGCGACTAGCCAGCAATATGGCAGAGACCTAGTGTTCTTCACAGGAGACACAGGAAAGAAGTGGAAGTTCTGAAAGCAGTGCAACTGTAGCATAATCTTTCTAGGAGATGGGTATTGTATGAGTGTGGTCATCTTGCTCAAAATGCAGCACCGTGGCCATATTGCTCCTGCAATAATCTACATAACCACCAAAAAGAAAAATGGCAGCCAGTGGGGCTTTTCTGCTGAGGAACAGACCAGTTTCCTGAGATAATCTGAGTTGTACTGCTGGGCACTTTAAGACAAGCAAGATACTGCCTCTTGGGAAGATAGATTCTGGCCTCCAGAGCCACCTTGACTGTTTGACTTGGCCTTAAAATTGTGTTCCCATAAACTCTGGCATCTTCTCTCTGCCCTGATCTTCCCTGGCCATTTCCTGATAGGGACCCACCTTGCTTCTATAACCTTGCACCACCATTCCAGCCACTGGCTATACCTGTTCTTCATGCAAGTTCCCAGAGAGCCCTGCTCAGGCTGACCCAATTAGTTCCTCATTCATTAGAACACCCACATACAATGTCTTACTTCCCTCCTCTGCAGCTTATCCCCACTGAGCATTTGGTTTAAGTGATTTTCAATCATTACCATTCACTCACACTCTAACTCCCAACCTCTCTAACCAAAAACAAAACAAAACAAAACAAAACAAAACAACAACTATATATATGTATATATTTTCACCGAACATCCATTCCTTTATTTTTTTCTTTCTCACATAACCCTAGTTTGTTCAGTATGAAAGAAGGCCTAGCTGAAAATATTCTCCTTCCCAGACCCTCCTATAGCCAGGGTGGCCCTGAAACTCAGTTCTGGCAAAATGCTTTCAAGAGAACATCCCTTTCCAAACAAAAAGACAGACTCAGAGACAAACAGGTTGGGCCCTCCTTCTTTCAGTATGCAATGTGCATATGCAGCCGGAGATGGAAAAGTCACAATCATTAGGCACCAAGCCTGAAGAAAAAGTCCTAGGCTAAGGCTGGTAGAATGGATATAGAGAAGGAGATGGGACTCTGATACACTGTGGGGCTGCTTCTCAGCCATGGGCTGCCCACCTGTAGGCTTCTTATAAGAAAAATAAAATAAAATAAAATAATAAAACAAAATAAGCCTATTTGGCAAAAGTGCTGTGGTCAGATCTTTCAATAACTTGTAGCCAGATGCATTCCTACCTGATACTTGCTCTCCGTTTTTCCCATTAAATTTCGATTACACTGGGCTGTTGTTTTCATACCTGATGGTCAAATCTCAGGGTCTTCCTTTCACACTTCCTAGCTTTTTTAATTTTTAGCTAGACACACATTCCAATATTCGACCTACAAGACTAAAGCCCCTTCATCTTTTTAGTAAAGCATAATGATGATGAAATAAAGTACTACTTAGGCCTGAATACTTCAGTACTACACCCCGACTTAAACCAAGGGAGCATGAAGAAAGAAAAACAGCAGATAATTTCATCTTAGATCTAGGTTTGAGTCCCTTCTTCATTACCCACTAGTTGTAGAGCCAGAAACACGTCACCCAAACCACTCCAGGTTTTAGTTCTTTGTGAATTAAAGACAACGATAATGTCCACCTCATAGGGCTGCTGTTGGTATTCAGTGAAAAAGCATATATATAAATAATGATAAGTATTACTATTGGCCATAATGATTATCTAAGAGAAGAGACTTTTGTCCATATGAAAATGCATTTTTAACTAATTTCTTTTCTGAATGTATTTCCTATAATTTTGGTAATAGCTTTCTAACCATTTCCAAGCAAAAGATAAGATAAAGGCACTAGAAGCTACCTTTCTTGTGGAAGCTCAATTCTAATTACAGGTGGACCTTGAGAGGCCCTAAGAAGGACTCATGTGGTCCTGGACTGGATGCATGGACCATACAGGCCCATATCAGCAAAACCCAAAACAGCAGATACCATCACCACCCTCCATGTATGACCTACAAAACCAAGCCTCCAAAACCAACTAACACTAGAAAATTCGAAATTTTCTAGAGAGGAAATTTTGAATATTCATTAAGGGCATTTTTTTTTTTACTTTACATACTGTGAATTTATCTACTCTCCTCTGTGCCTTAAATAGAAATCATCTTCTAGGTTCTATGAGTGTGTTCCATATTATTATTTTCCAGAAAGTAGAGAAAAAGAAAAAAGTGCTTGCAAAATTTGCCTTCCCTCTCCTCCTTTCATTTGTCCACTTATGAATAATTGGTCATAAATATCCAAGAATTCAAGATACATCTTGTAAACTTACATAGAAAATAGCTAATACCTAAGAGAAAAAGAAAATACCTAAGAAGAAGAAAATACCTAAAACCAAGGACTGGTGGGTTTCCTAAGGATGCTGAAAAGCAGGGCATGTTTCTAAGCACTTTCCACAGCGACAACAGCTCTCCTTAAGTTATCATTGTCATTTCCATAATGCTAGATCCTGTGATTTTTCAAGTGCGTGTGCAGTCTGCAATATGCAGCACCACGCTGATGAGGGCTGCAAACACCTCCTTGTAGAGTTTAGGATTTGTCCCTTCTGTCAAGGTTGGTGATTGTCACTGTCTTCATTTCTGCCTGCGTCTCATGCAGATCTGGACATTAACTTCTGTACCAATTTCTATGAATACTCATTGCAACCTTGTTGATCATCAAGCCTGACAAGGTTAAATTTGAGACCGTGAAAGTCAGCTGAAAACATTCCGGGGATGTACAGTCGGAGAAGTGTCTGGATGTTCCCAAGCCTGTGAGACAAGGGTATTTGCAACCCCCCTCGTGTCCCTGAGGCCTGAATCCAGCCCACGCTCCCAGTCCCCAGCTCTACCCCTAGGACATCTAGCCCTGAGTCAAAGGCTGATCTTGTCACATTTTCTGTTGTTCTCAACACTGAGCCCTGGTGCCGTGTGAGGGAAAACACTTCCTTTAGAATTGGACAGAAGAGGTATTTGCCAACTCGTACGACAACTTACCTTCTCCAAAATATTGTTTCTTCAACTATAACATGTCAACAATACCAAAAACATATGGGCACCTTCTTATGTTTCTAGGGCAGGGGCTCATTTGAGTGGGGAATTTCACTCTGGGGAGAATCTATCACAAAGAAATCATCTGAAATGCATATTCCCAAGTGTCCTTCTCCCCAAACTCTCTCCTAACACACCCATCCTGCAGTTTTTCTCCTGTCTTCCACCTCCAGCTCCCTTTCCCTTATTGCCTAAATCCTCTTCCTTCTCTCAGGAACACGGATTCTTCTTCCTAGAAAGAGAAGAAAAAAAGCAGACGAACGCAGAATTCTCTGTGGCAGGCAGGATGGGTGGGTCACCTCCCTCTCCATGCAACTGAAAAAGAAAATAATCTCCTTTCTTATTGGAGAGAATCCAATCACAGAATACTTAAGGCTTTGAGCATAAAGACATCTGCCTGATTCTCCTCTTCCTTCTTACACTCCACAAATACCAATTAAAGCTCTACTATGTGCTGGGTGCTGTTCTAGTTGCTGGGATATATTTAGCACAGGAGGTAGACAATAAGCAAAATGTGGGAATGACAAGATCAAACTTACCATTTTAAGGGCTCGCCCGGGCTGCAGTGTGTAGAATAAGCCATAGGAGGAAAAGTTACAGGCTACAGCAGAAGTGGTTGAGGAGGGAGGTAGTGCTGGCTTGGACCAGGGCAAAGCAGAAGACATGGCTATGAGAGATGCTCACATTCAGTATGTATTTTTTTAAAAGAGTTTATTCATTTATATTAGAGAGAGAGAGAGCATAAGCAGGGTGGAGGGGCAGAGGAAGAAGGAGAAGCAGACTCCCCCACTGAGCAGAGAGCCCCACGTGGGGCTCGATCCCAGGACCCTGAGATCGTGAACTGAGCTGAAGGCAGTCGCTTAACCAACTGAGCCACCCAGGCGCCCCTGTCCATCTTAAGTTTAAGATGACTACTCAATATTCAAGCAAAATGGTCAAGTGGACAGCTGGGAAAGCAAATCTGGAATGCAGGGAATAGGTCAGAACGAGAGATAAAAATTTTAGTCGTCAGGACGTAGATGGTATTTAAACAATCTACTCGGATACCAGTCCGTATCAGTCATAATGAGAGCAAACGAAGATGGAAGAGCACCAAGAGCTGAGCCCAGCCTCATTCCAAACTTTGGAGATTCAAGAAGGAAAAAGGAAGCACGAGAAAAGGAGCCTAAGAAGGGAAGAGAGAACTAGAAGACTAAGGTGTTGAGGAGGCCACTACAAGAAGTCTTCTCAGAAGGATGGAGTGTGGGGTGTATCAGTGCTACTAAGGAGCAAGATTCGGTGACCTCAACCAGGGGACTGGGTATGACAGCCTGACTGGAGTCTGTCCAAGAGAGAACAGGAGGTGAGAACGTAGAGGTGGGGAAGACACAACTCTTCAGAGAGGTTTTACTTTCAAAGAAAGCAGAAGCTTGGGCCAACAGTGGAGGGCGACGAAGAGTTCACAGAGACAACCTGGAAAGGAGAAGTACAGGATGACAGTTCCAGTTTTAGTTCAGGCATCCAAGGTAGGAATCACAGGAAAAGCACCGGGTTTGGAGAGAGGCTACGTAGAGCGTGGTTTCGGAATGTCATTTTTGAGCTGCAGACACCCACCCTGGGGGTGGACAAACAGCCTAGAGCAAGTGTCCTGCCACTGCTCACCACAGAGCAAACTGTTTCTGTGCATAAAGTAGGATTTCCCATGCCCACAGGCTGCTTGCTTGAGGAATAATCTAACCAATGATACGCGGCAAAAATCTAACATGCCCTGGCTCAAATTACCCCATTGGGTAGGGTTGATGTGTTCGTATCCCTGCTCCCCTGTGACCTGTCTCTCTGGGCTTGAAGCAGGCCACAGTCCTCCATGCACCTGGCTGGATACGTGCCTGCTTTGTCCATCCAATCATAACCGTCATCGTCATAATCACAGCTTACTTTGCACCAGGCTCTGTTCTAAGCATTTTAATCTTTGTGATAACTCAGTGAGTTAGATACAGTTATCCCCATTTTATAGATAACTTGCCCAGGCTCACATAGCAAATAAGCTAGTAAATGGCAAAGCTAGGATTCTAAGCCAGACCGCATGTTCTGATGTTCTGATGCTCCCCAGGTGGGTCCCACATCCTAGAGAGGAAGGGGTGGGGTTGTGGGGAGGGGAAGGGGACAAGTTTTTAGTAGTCCCTTTTGGTGTATGGGTCAAGCCATGTTCACTAACTGAGTTTTAAGTCTTAAGCTGTTTGTTAATTTAATTTTTAAGCTGTTTGTTAATTTCTGACTCCTGTGTATATTTGTCAGTTGGTTCAAAGTTTGACACAGAAAATAGGTTGTAAATTAATGGCTCCCTCAGAAAGCCCAACATTAATCTGGTCCTATTTTACTGATGAAGCATAAAGGATTAAAAATTAGATAACCCCTTTCTTCCAATTTAGTCCTGAAGACACGTATAGCTCTGCCTGAATTGGAACCATGCTGGGGATACTTTGCTCCATCAGGGAGCATTCAGGCCTCCCTTGTCCAAGGACTACCCCTTCCTCAACACTTGGGCCATCACTGTATCAACCTCCCCTTCAGTCTTCTTGGTCCTCCAGTGGCCATAAGGGTTCAAAGTTTTCATACAATCCCAGGTTTTCTCCCATGACCAACAAGACTAGAGGAAGGCAAGGAGTCCTTTGGTTTTTTTGATAGTTCAGTGTCTTTGAGGGGCCAGAGACATAGTTACATATCCTACCCATCATTGGAGCTCCAAGAGCACACAATTGCCCACTTTGATTTTTCACCTCGATTTACTATAGGATCAGAGTCTAAAGCAAAGGTTTTGAACAACTACTTATGCACCTGGGATGCAGTAGTGAGTAAGAGACAAATGTGACTTCTCTTTGGCTGCCCTCTTTTTAGAGCTCATTCAGGCTGTGTTAAACAACTGTGAGGCGTATGAATCTATATTTTCTTTCCCTGAGTCCCAGGAAAGCTGAATGATATTCAGGACTATGCCTGAAAAGATACTTCTGTGTTCAAAAATAGAAAGACCCTTGCAATTCTCCAAAAGGTAATGATTTAGAGTAGGATTTTTAACTGCTCATAGGGCCTACAAATCTTCTGATATTGTTTGCAATTTTCTGCATATGTACATATATATTTTTTTCTCTGGAAAGGGTCTATAACCTCATTAGAATCTCAAAAAGCTCCAGGAACCAAAAAGGTTAAGAAACAACTGCTGTAGAGCAACTTCTAATGAGCAAACTCCTAAGGTAAAATCTGGTAGCAGTGAATCCAGGGGCTCCCGTCTTATCACTGGGACACATCAAGTCCACTGGATGTCCAAAGTGTCATGGGTACCAAACCTACAAGCTCTGCTTCTCCCATTCGTCCCCCTGCACAGCAACTGTGGAAGGTGTTGTCCACAGACTTCTCTCCCTCAAACTCTTCTTCCTACTCTTCCATGTAGTGGAAGAAAGAGGTAGACCAGACATCCACACACTGACAATGCAAAAATTATGATTAGATCTATCTAATCAAAAAGAAGTCAGTTTCGGGGCATCTGGGTGGCTCAGTCCATTAAGCATCCAACTCTTGGTTTTGGTTCAGTTCATGATCTCAGGGTCATGAGATCAAGCCCTGTGTCTGGCTCCCGGCTCAGCGGGTTGTCTGCTTGAGATTCTCCCTCTTCCTCCGCCCCTCCCACTCGTGCTCTTGCTCTCACTTTCTCTCTAAAATAAATAAATAAATCTTTTTTTTAAAAAAAGTCAGGCTCCCTTTCATTTCTTTTTTAAGTTTGTTAAATTAAAACTTTATTATAAGGCTCTAGACCAATAACACAAAAATAACAAAGAGGCAATGAAATATTATCAGTCTCTCAATCTGGAGAGTCTTTTTTCAAATATCCAGGAAATCTATGGGACCATATAAAGATTCTTGATACAATGATAAACTCAATGTAGCTACAATGAGTCATTCTTTTGCTAAAATAAGGTCCTTATTGTCATCTCTTGATAAATTAAGAAATAACTCTTCCGCCTTCCTCAACTCCCTTCTATATTTTCTCCCCTTTCTCTGAACTTAAACACCAACCTTGCTACTATTCTGCTGCTTCCTTAAAATTTTTTCCTAATTGACAAACATATATGTTTCCAAAGGGAAGAAGGACAATACTACAATTTGCGACAATTTCACATAAGACGCAGCCTGGGGTTTTCTGTTTACTCTTAGAGAAGTTAAATATCAACTTTCTAAATGAAAGTTTCTAGAAGGATAGCTTGAAATTTATACACAATGGCACACTGAACAACTCACCAGGGAAAATGCTGCAACCCACAACTGTTAGAAACTGCCTATAATTCAAAACTCTCTCAAAGCTGTTTCTTAGCAGGACCTATATCACCTAATACAATCATTTGCCAATCTATCTTTTAAGGTTTTGGTTTCATAAAATTGATTTAAAGTAAATTTGTGACAGGATGACAGAGAATATGGTGTCCCTCTCCAGTGAGATCTAATGTCAGATAGTTCAAGATAGGGGGAGGGGGTGGACAGGGGGCTCGATTTTTTTAACTGACATCAAACTTCCTCTTCAGGAGAAAAATGGCTTTTCTCTGATGGCTTCTTTGGTTATGAAAGGGAACACACACCATAGCATGATCAAGGACAAGACAATGAGAAAGCTGAATTGTTTTAACTTTTGTATGGAAGGAGCTTTGTGTTGCCAGGAGCAAGGAGGGGATGGCAGATCAGAGAGACAGAGGTGAGAGAAGAAAGAAAAAATGTCAGTTGGCAGAAGGCAAGGGAGCTGAACTTTTCAAAACAGGGTCAACTAACATTCGATTTTGAGTGATCTGCTTCAGGGCAACTCCCATTTTTACCATAAAATCTTTATGAACTTTTCTACTTCCATGAGTGGTGTCTGAGGTAAATGAAGGAGAAGACATGGTGGTATATACATTTTGGTTGACTCAGGACACAGACAAGGGAGTAGACACGGGAGTCAAGATGACGTGAATCTGAAAATCCTGAGAAGCAGGAAATTCGACCAATAAATGACTAAGAGGATGAAGTCCTCCTCTGGGAATCCTCAGAGATATCCGAGGGATGCTGTGTCCTTGGGCTTTGCCAGACAAGCAGAAGAAGAAAATTATCCCACTATATGGGATTGACTATAAGGATTACACCTCGGACAATTGTGGGAACTGTTGAGAAATTCTCTGGAGGACTATCGCCTCCTTGTCTGCTGTGGGCCAGAAATTTCTGTAGAGCCTCACGACCAGCAGCTGGAAAGAAAAGCTGGACATGAAAGGGGGAAAGCAAGGACAAACTGGAACCCACAATGGCAAAATGAAGCCCTTATCTCTCTCTCACAGGTCATCTGTGTTGTAACCTCAACAACACAGATGACCTGCAGAAGGAGTTGGCACTCTTCCCCACGGAGCTGTGAACACATCTGGCCTAGCATTTGGAGAACCTGAAGGAGTTGATCCAGCAGGAGCTAAAGGAGCTGTGGGCTTGGCTGTTGCCTTGAGGGAACACTATGAACTAGTAGATTAGTAACAACACAACTGAATTCTGAGAGTGACAGGTACCCCATGCCAAATTTCAATAAACAATGGCTCCCTATGTGCAATAGTGAAAGGACTCACTCCCATTTTCACATGGTTTTCCTGGACCTATGGATCCTAGTGATACAAGAAATAGCACCATACATTGGTCACCAACTTAGAGCATATACCACATCCTGGAGGGCTTTACCATAACCCTACAAGGTGTTGTCACCCAGATGCCATGAAAACTAAATCTTCAAAAGGCTTTTCCAGAATTCTGTTAGGCCAGAGATTTCAGGGTGATGGGGAACATGGTAAGATCAATGAATTCCTTCAGCACAAGTCCATCGCTACACTTCAACTGCTATTAAATGAGTTCCTTGGTCAGGAGCAATGCTGTGGGTATACCTTGCTGCAAATCATATTATGTAAGTTCACAGATAGTAGTTTTGGCAAAAGCACTGAGGGCAAGGAAAACAAATCCATACCTAGGGTGTCTCTTCCAGTGAGAACAAAGCACTGCTTTTTCCAAGATGGATGTGGTCCAATGCAATCAACCTGCCACCAAGTGGCTGTCTCATCCTTTGAGGAATGATGCCATATCAGGGGTTCAGAGTTGTCCTCTGCTGCTGGCAGGATGACAAATCAGTCTTCATAAGTAGAAGACCAAGTTGCTGAGTCCATCCATAACCTCCATCCCTGACACTATGGCCACTTTTTTTCAAAAGCCCATTGGGCAAGGAGGGGGTGACTGGGGAAAGACCCTGAATGACATCCACAGACCAGGGCATCATGTCCCTCTGATGATTAAGATCCTCCTCTACTAAGGTTGCTTTTTGATAAATAGTCACACAGGACAAACATCTTCATGCCCTATGCCCATTCAGAAAAATCTATCCACACACTTCCTTGTCACCAATTTTCCAGTTGTGCTTCTTCTTGGGTGGACCCTGTGTAGCTAGGCCACCAGCAGACACTAAGCCAAGGATGGGTGATGGTTGAATGAGGTCAAAGAAATAACCCAGAGACCATAATGGAGACATAGGTTTACTGGGGGAAATTACATAGAGGGAGTCCAGGGGCAGTCAACTAGACAAAGCATCTGCTGCTGGCTTCTACATGCAGCAAATTACGTATAACAACTTAGCCTAGCAACTCTCTGTAGCCTCTCCCTCCTTGCACAGCCAGCATTCCAAGGAGATCTAGGCTTGCCATCCAGACTCTCTTTGTTACAAAGGTGATGCTCCAGGTTGGCCACCTCCAGAGCCCCTGACCTTGAATGCCAAACAACGCATTCTCTTATACATTCTGCTTGATGGAGATATAGGGGAAGGACAGGATCTCTACATTCTCAAGATAGTGATTAGCAGGGACATTCAGGACAAACAAGCCTTCCAGCACATACCATAGAGACCCAAATATTCACTCCACAACACTGGCCATCTGGTCAAACCACTAGTCACTGTCTATGAATTAATATAGAGCCCTATCTTGGGCCATCTCTTCTTCCAGGAAAAATTAATAACTAGATGTATTCCTTGAAGTACTGTACAACAATAGAATCTCCCTTCCCTACTATACTTCAGAGCCGCCTCAGAGTGGGCCAGTAGTGGTGAGCTATCTGCTTTTGGGATGGGCCAGAATATCATGCAGATCTATAAACCAGACGTGAAATTTTTTTCTTCCTCTGTCAACATTAGTCACAGGGAACTCCCCAGGAAGCGGTATATATGATTCAGGAAAGAGGAAACAAGACAGCAAGAATAAGGTCCATAGGAATCTGGGCCACTTGCTCATTCAACTTTCTGTGCATTCAGGACCTGCACAAGCCATGCTGAATGCCAACTTTATGGTTTGGTGGGCCAGCCAACACCAGGTTTATAATAGTCAGCTCGTGTTGACTTGGTGGCCCATGGCCAAGTGTTGAGTCTCAGTTAAGGTCCAGTAGCAAGCAATAAGCTATTTCCTCAAAAGAAGAATAGCCAACTACAAAATATGGCAGCACTCTGCTCCAAAATTCTAAAGAAGGGATGCAGTATAATTCACCTGTAGGGGACCGCCAAAGCTCCATACACATCTCAATCTACACAGACACTTCAAGTACCATCAGATCCACTGGGTCACATGGCAAAACACTTTCCACAACAACCTGGACCTGTTGCAGAGCCTTCTCTTTTTCTGGATCATAGTTTGGCCCATTTCTGTAATGACCTGAATATACACATGATATACAATCACTTCTATTTTTTCTCCACAAATTTAGAACTTAAGCAAGAAAAGGGGGCTACTTGTGGTGTGCTCCTCAAATACACATGGAGACTCTGGCTATCCTTACTGAAATATTTAAGGAGAGGGTAGCACCCTAAGGCTGGCCTTCTTCAGGGAGCCCAGTGACTGATATGTGTGACATATGGGTCCTAAAAATGGAAGAAGGGGCCAAACAGTGATGACTAAAAGAGCACTCCTCTGACACCAGAACAATTTGTTACAAAGTAAAAAATTCAGTTAATCATCTCTTCGGTTTTTTCTGCTGCGCTAAGCACACAGTTTGACTGATGGACCAGTCATTTTGGCCCTAGAGACTGTAAATAACAACCCTAAGTTTCCATGAAAAGGGAGGCCTTCAGTGAAACGGGGGATCATTTTGACTATGTGAACATTATAGTTCCAAACTATTTGTTTCTTATCATATTTACTTTGTATTCTTTCAGGCCAAATTGAACAAAAATGCTAATTTAACCAGTTTGGAAAACAAAGAGGACAGAGATTTCACTTGAAATGGGATCGTTCTTATTCTTGTCATCACCGCCTCGGACATAGACATTTAATATTTAAATGTTATTCCCTGTGAGACCTGGACTTTCAGCATTTTGTGTCTATGACAGAATTCAAATTTCAGATTCTACCTTGTGTGAAAATATCATTTCAAAGTGTGTGCCCCAGGAGAATAATAATAAACCTGAGTGTTGGCATTTTTTTAAAATGAACTTTTTGCAGAGGTCTCTTAAAATATAGCTTATTCTCTCTCCTTCCTAGACACCAGAAGTTAAGCCACGATGCCTTTCATTTTCCCCCAAGTTCAGTCTGAATCTGCTACCAAATTACTTATTGTAAGCAGAATGAGTAATTGCAAAATGAAGTAAGATTATTATGTCTGCATTTAATACATTAATTATAATATATTATAATAGGCTAACCTTGCCCTTTTATTCTAATTTAAAATGTTACATTAATTGTCTCTAATTATAATTTGACTATTAAAACCATGTCTGTTGTTTTCCTTTGTTATTAGTATAATCCTAAAAACACCTGCCGACAATCTACTAAATACTAAGGTTGCAGTGATTAATAGTAGCAAATCCTATGAAATCACTTTTTATCCTCAAGCAGTCTGAATAAATTGGGCCATTAAAATATCTTAGCTTAAATGCTACACTGCTCTAGCATGTTTCATAAGGTTGCATCAATTGTCACTTTGCATCCCATAATTCACTCAGTGTGACAAATGCAGCATGCAGGATTTAACCGTATAGTGTCCTCTACTGACTGTGGTCTGGCAAGGCTTAGTGGGCATGTCCTTCATGTTTATAAAAAACATTTATAAAATTACAGAAACAATAGTTTTAAGATTTTCTTTAAAAAAGAAGGGTGGGGGGACAAACCATAAGAGACTCTTAAAGATAGAGAACAAACTGAGGGTTTGTTGATGGAGGGAAGTGGGTGGGGGATGGACTAGATGGGTGATGGGTATTAAGGTATTAGTTAATCACTGCATGTTGATGAACTAGAATTTAAATAAAAATTTGAAGAAAAAAGATTTTCTTTAAAGATAATTTTCTTGTTTGGATCCTTCCAGACTTTTTGCATAGTGTCTATGGAATCATATTCAAATGACCTCCTGAAAGAGAACTAACTTTAAGGAAATACACATTGTAAGCTCTATATTTTGACACATGCCAGAATGACCATCTAATTTCTGCATTAATTAGAGTCGGCTCTTTTGCAGTGCACTATTTATATGACTAAAAAGCTAATTAACAGAAAGGTAGAAACTTTAAGGAAATCATTATCAGGTTTCTATTGAGCATTTTGTTTTCTAACTTTGTTATGGTCTCTTTTTATGAATTAATATTTTCTGCCTTGGTTGAATCTGTTAACAGATTCAAAAAAAAAATCTGAATTTTACATCAGGAAGCCAGAATTGGCAAGTATTTTAAGGCCTTATACCACTCTGTCATTGGCATATGTGGCAACAAGAGATCCCCCAAATTTAAAGATAAGTCTGAACATGAAATTGCAATCAACCAATAAAATAAAAGTTCAATAACTAAAATAAATTATCAGAAAAGGTAACCCACCTTAACCAGTATCCTGAAACAAATGGCTGAGAAATTTGAGTACACCCAAATTTCAGTCATAATTTCAGAAGCAGGAAACTATTAAAATTACTGTATTATATACCTGAAAATAATATACCACTGCATGTTAACTAAGTGGAATTAAAATAAAAACTTCAAATAAAAAAATAAATAATAACCAAAAAGTTAAAAAATTATTTATACAAAAAATATACCAGAAGCCTATTTGTAGCATGACTAGTTGCATGGTGAAAGAACATGTTAGTGGAAGAGTGAGCCTGATGCTCGGAAAAAGCAAAGGACCAGACCCCAAGCAGATACTTCCTCAGAGCAGAGATGGATGCATCAGGATCTCATAATTCAAAGACACCAGACACCAGAGTCACCCAACCACCTCCCTGGCTCCAATTCCATGCTGGTACAACCTCCAGGGTGTAATTTGGCTTCCCAGGTAAATTTTCAACAGAAACACCGTTAAGCCACAGAGATAACATTCTGGTCCCCTTGGCATTCATTTATTCAACAAATACTAATTGAGCAACTTCTGTGTACCAAACACCCTGCCAAGCCCTGGGCAATATGGTAGTGAACTACTGCCCTGTGGACCTGAAGTCTAGCCAGAGAGCAGACATTAAACAAATTAACATACAAATAAATGTATAATCATACATTTTATTATGTGCTATGAAGAAAAGATAAGAAACAATAACTAGAAGGACTTAATTTGATCAGAAGGTCAGGAAGGCCCTCTGTGCGGAAAAGATGTTTAAGTTGATATTTGGAGCATGCAGTAACCTGGCAAAGGGCTGGGAAGGAACAACACCCACAGAGGGAACAGCAGGTCTGAGGACCTGGAGGCAAGAAGGCCTTGGAGCATGCGAGGATCTCCAGATGAGAAAACACTAGTGTAAATAAGGTGAAGGGGGGTGGAGGGGCATGGTGCCAGAGATAAAGCTGGAGAGGGAGACAGGGCTCAGACCAGGCAGGGCCAAACTCCTTAGAGTTGGGACGTCATTCTGATAGCAGCCAGACACAGAAGGATTTAAAGATTGAGAGGGACATGATCTAAATGATATTCCTTAAAGATCACTCCGGTCATCTTGTGGAGGAAGAGCTAGAGGGGAGTGAGAGTGGAGGGGGAAAAACAAATTGGGAGCTCTTGTGGAAGTCCAGACAAGAGATGGAGACTGTGAGCTGGGATGCAGACAAGTCATTGTCAATTATAAATTACTAAAATGGCATTTCAATTTAACCATCAGTCTCTTCTGATTTTGGCCACAGGGCTTCCATGCTCAACTCTGGCTACAATGCCAAAATACAGATTCCACACCTGGTTGACAGCTGCCCTCTGGTTCTGCCTCCCCAGACTGGGTCTGGGTGACCAGCTGGCCTCCCTGGATGCCATCCTCATCTCCTCTCACCCCAGATGCAACATTTGAACAGGACAAGTCCTTCTGTAAATGAGCCTTGGGAACAAGGGTGTATAAAGAGCCTGAATTAGCGAGTTTGCCACTTGTTCTTCCTATGGTGAACATTGCCCACCCCACCTCTTTTGCAACTATAACAAGTGACTAGGGTCAACGTTAAGAGCTCAAGAGCTCTATCTCCTTTAGAAAACCTCTGCCCCAACCGGTCGTTCTCGACAAATAATAGCAGTTACTGAGCACTCACCATGTGCCAAACCCTGTTCTAAGCACTTTACTTGAATCTACCCATCTCCATGCATTTAAACATTGGAATGTCCCAGGGCTCAGCCCTCAGCCCTCTACTCTATCTGGACTCACTCCCTAGGTGAGCTCCTCCATTTCCATGGTTTCAAACTCCATCTATATGCCGACAACTCCCAAGTTTCTATCACTTCTCGCTCTTGAACTCCAGATTGTCATACAGCTGTCTCCTCAACATCTCCACTAGGCTAGCTAATTGTTATCCACCTTCCCAAACTGAACTACTAATTCCTCTCCTCCAAAATTAAAACATTTCCCTTAGCATTCCCCACCTAAGTAAATGGCTATCCATTTTTCCTATTGGAAATCTCTTGTGGAGACAGAAGATGAGGTTTCATCAACAGTTTCATTCAAAAATGAAGGAGACCTGCTTCTCATCCTCAAAGAATCTTCAGCCAAGTAGAGGAGTTTAAATACATCACCAATCATTATAATACAAGGAGAAAATAACAGGGCCATAAAAAGTGAGTAAGTAAGCCGTTAAATTGTTGCAGAAACCCTGGCCACATGCTCCCTCTTTGTTTTGGAATTCAATCCAGCTGCTCTCTTCAGCAAATTAAGGATAACTGTTTAAATCAAGTTGTATAGGCTATGTCTTGGGGATAAAATTTTCACATTGTGTATTGGTCAGAAAGGGGTAGTTTATGCTGCAGTAACAAATAAGCCAAAAGTTGCATTAGCAGAATGCTTACTTCTTGCTCATTAATTGACAGGGAGGATCCGCTCATCATAGTCACTCAAAGCGTCCAGGCTAATGTGAGCTCCACCCCAACACATGCTTCCACCATGGTAAGAGGTAGACGTTTGTTGTTGTTTTTTTTTTAAGCATGACCAATTATGTTTCTTAGCATTCCTGCTGAGAAGAAACACCCTTCATTTCTGCTCACATTTTATTTGCCAGAGCAAGTCACATAGCCATGCCGAGTTCATCAGGGTAAGGATGTCTAGTCCTCCCACCTGCATGCCTGTAAGCAGCAATAACTCTGACCACTCTCTGACTCAAATGTGTGAACAACAACAAAAAAAAGTGTCTTTATTTTCTGGGACTGATCTCAACTCCCTCTGGATCCCAATTCCCAGTGATGTGCAAGAATCCTGTTCAGGATTTCCCTACAGTCCTTTGATTACTTCTAACCCCCATTCCCTAAAGACTTTGAACTGTAATGGAAGAAGGTGGATCAAGGCCCTCAGGCCAGTCCTTTGCCTTGTCCTCCCCCCAATGCCCCACTCCTCCTGAGCTCTAAGCTCAGGCCTCCAAATTTGAGAGTTTTGTTATTTAAAGGGAAGCTTTGGGGGGCGCCTGGGTGGCTCAGTTTGTTCAGTGGCTGCCTTTGGCTCAGATCATGATCCCAGGGTGCTGGGATCAAGCCCCACGTCAGGCTTCCTGCTCAGTGGGAGCCTGCTTCTTTCTCCCTCTCCTCCCTACTCGTGCTCCCTCTCGCTATCTCTGTCACTATCTGTCTCTCTTTCTCTAAAATAAATAAATAAAATCTTTTTAAAAATATAAATAAATAAATAAATAAATAAATAAATAAAGGGAAGATTTGGGAATACAGAAAGGCATGTCCTTTTCAGCAAAGCCTGGCTTTCAATAACTGTCTCACTGTAGACTTAACAAATCTACTGTAAGTGGTATGCATTGGACAATGACAAATCAGCCATGTGAAAACGTGAAACTCTTTATTTTTATATCTGCACACACCTTTCTTTGACAAGCTTCCACTCCTGCTTGACAGTAAGAAAACTAAATTTAGTCCAATTCACCAAACTTGGCCCAGTCCAGAAGCATCTTTTGATCCACTTCAGGAATTACTATCTCAGTCAACATCATCCAAATCTCTTCCCAGCTTCCTTCTACTCCTTCCCTTGGACTCTACAGCCTGAGAAAAGGGCAGGATTGCAAACTAGCCCCTGCCCCACTCACTTCTGCAGGTAGGTTCTGGGCACACAGGAAAAGCCAAGCATCCTTGCCACACCACGTGGTGGGGACCCAGATACTCTCCATCCCTCTCAGCAGCACCACTCCGTGGTTTTTCATACCTAGTTGTGGCAAAGCACATCTGTCAGCCTCACATCTTCATGGGAGCTCCTGGAAGAAGGCAGCACTGTTCTAAAATCACCTTTCAAGTCCCATGGGACACTCTCAGGGACCCCTGAGGCTGGTGAAGGATGCAGAGAGAGCAGGGCAAGTACCCTCCATAACCCCACAAAAAGGAGAAAGGGGAAGGGACCAGATGCTTAATATAACACTTCATAAACTCTGCCCTCTCTACGAAGTCCCTTCTCCTCTCCAAGATGGCTTTATATTTTCTCCTCTAGGCAAGAAGAAGTTGAACCAGTTCTGTGATCACAGTCATTTTGGCTCAAACATGACAAGCTGTCATTGGGTGTGGACTTGGCTAATGCAAGCGTGGGTAGTCACCAAGAAAGAAAGCTGACCTCGTGGTCCAAAGTTTTAAGTTATTTCCACATGTAAATATTTCATAATTGATGCCTCTACAACCTGATCATTGAATGTCAAGCTTGTAACTTCTCTCTTGTTCCCCAAAAGCTTAATTAATATTTTTGGAATACTGAACATAACGATATATAACTGATACTTTGAAAAGGTCCTCACCATCATTCCCTCGTATTTCTTCTGCCTCTTTGGTCCCAGGTCCTTATGTAGAAGGGTCCACTGACACCTTCTGCCCACAAGTCGGGAGTAATACAATCTGGGGGTTAAGGTTCACAGGTGCTGGATTCAGACCAACTGGAGTATAAACTGGCCCTCCAAGGACAATCAATCAAGAATTGAAGAGAAGCCAAGAATTGGGTCAAGTCTAAAGAGTCAGGGTTGAGTTCTATTTCTTATTTTATTAGGAAAGATTATCTATTTATCTTCAGGTCAATCGAAATGAAGATCTTTGAAGTTTTTACACTTTTTATGTTGTTTCCACATACTGAGTAACAGGAATAGAATGCTCTATCACTCTCTCCCTCCCTCTCACTCCCTCTCAAAACACACACACACATACACACAAGTCTTACACGTAGAGAGGGTATTCCCCAGTTATTTTAATGGTCAGTGAGCCAGTATATGTAAAAAGTTTTGTAATCTGTAATAGACTTTGAAAGTGTAAGTTGATTTTTGTAGAAAATGACAATTTTTATTATATCTCTTGAACAGCACTCATGGAGTGTAGGATTCTCCCGTTTTACTTTGCAACAATAAACATGACTGTGGCAACTGGCATCACAAAGACATGGGTTTGAACCTGGCTCCGTCACTTACTAGCTAGAACCTGAGCAAGGTTCTTACACTCACTGAGGCTTAACTATACCATCTGTAAAATGGAGATAATAATACCTCAGAGGTCAGGATTAATGTATATTTAAAGCACTTAATGAATATGTAAAGAGCTCAGTAAAGAGCCCATTATTACTTTTTACTACTTTATTTGATTTTTTTTCCTACTTTTTTTTTTTTACTCTTGTTAATGTCCACTTCCTTTCTCTGGGACCCTTACTCAATAGTCCAGGAAAATATACATTCCTAGGAAGCTGGGCGCTCTCCTTGGTGAGCATCCTTCACACAAGTGTTGTAGGAGGTTTAATTGGTAAATATCAAAAACAGGGCCTATCTAAACCTGAAGCATCATCCCTTATCTTGGAGAGCCATTAGAAACTCAGCAAGAAGCAGAGGCGATTCTATCTTGGCAGCTCACAAGGGGTCCCTAGCGCCATGAGCAACCTTTGCTCAAGTATTTAGCAGTTCCCAACCTTATTATACCCACTGCATCATATGTGATGAACTACATACAAGGGCTTTGGCACAGATGAAATATGCTGCAGATTGTATACAATTCCCCCTTCTCCAGCTCTCTCTCATCCTTGAAGGCTCACAGAAATGCCTGAGTCCCATGTCCTTGGATGACCTCATTATACAGATCACTTTGAGTTTCCTCTAATTTCTAGTGAGTAATTCATTTTAAAACTTTGGTGACTATTAATAATTACAAATTACTTGTGACACACCTCACAATGGACATATATCAATTAAGAACAGCTGCTCCTAGTGAGGCTACTGAAATTAGTTAAAAAATATTGATGTGAAGTGATAGCTATTAGAATTTGCAGTAATCCAACCTATCCTATCATGTATATTCAGTTATACGTTAAAATCTCTACCTCATTACTTATGTTTATTCTTCAATGATCCAAAGTGTTTAAAAGGACATCTGTTTTAGAAATAGTTTGCTACATTTTCTTATCTCAAATATTCTTCATGTAGCTGCTCGTGGTCATTTGAATTGACTGCCACTCAGCTTTCATTAAACAGTTTTCAATAATGCAAGACTTATAAAGCATCTTTTGTTGAAACATGTTTCCATTTTTTTCTTTGTGTAGTGTAATTAAGATAGAAATATTATATTTGCTCACCAGCCTGTGTACTCCTGTACAGTTCATATTTGTGACTATTTCTATAATAATTAGATGGAGAGTAAATAAAATTAAAGATACTTAATATAAATGTTTACACTCAAGATACACTGCCCATATTAAAGTGTCCGTAGATCTGGTGCTCATCTCAATGGGCAACCAACAGATGGAGTGCTCTTTTTGTCACATTATTTTGGAGCTTATAAATGTGCCTAGTGGGAATTCCATTACTTGCACCAGCTGTACAGGTGACCTCCTTGCCTTCCACTTGCCAGATTCAGAATATATGAGGCAGTTTTAAGCATGATTTTAAAATACAACATATGCAAATATGGCCATGCTTGACATATTTACTTTGGTGCAAAAAAAAAAAAAAATTCTGCTTTAACCCCTGGAATTATGGGACGTATGGTTTTCCGTCTTCTGAGTCTTTTTGCAGAAGAGGTATTTAATGACCTTTCAAATCAGGAGAAATTTTAAAGTCTTTTTTTTAAATACATACAGAAGGGAAATGCGGCTTCTTTTCTGTGGGAAAACTTTATAAAGAGTTCTTATTTTCTTATCAAAGAGAATTAAATGATTAAAAGAATTTGAGAGACTTCTGGAAGGTATGCTCAACCTGGAAATATCTTCTTTCCCAATGCCTGAAAGTTCTCCCTTAGTGATGCATAATTCAGCAGTCTCTGTCCAGGTCCCCTTTTTATAAAATGCAAAAAGCAGAGCCAAGATTGAAATCAAATTTCATTTGCTACAATGGTCTTGCAACTTTCCCCAACAACAATCTGCTTTCCTAGGAGAATAATCACTAACAAAGTACAGTTGACCCTTGAAAAACACGGAGGTTGGGGTGCCAATGGCCTTGCACACTCAAAAATCCATGTAAAACTTTTGACTCCCCCCAAACTTGACTACTAATAGCCTCCTGTTGATCAGAAGCCTTACTAATAACATAAACCATCAATTAGCACATATTTTGTATGTCATATAAATTATATGCTGTACTTACAATATAGTAAGTACTTACAATAGAGTAAATATAGTAAATACAATAAATATTTACAATAAAGTAAGCTAAAGAAAATGTTATTAAGAAATTATCATATGGTTTCACTCATAGTGGAACATAGGGAATAGTGCAGAGGACCACAGGGGAAGGGAGGGAAAATTGAATGGGAAGAAATCAGAGAGGGAGACAAACCATGAAAGACTCTGGACTCCAGGAAACAAACTGAGGGTTTCAGAGGGGAGGGGGGTGGGGGGATGGGATAACAGGGTGATGGGTATTAGGGAGGGCATGTGTAGTGATGGGCCCTGGGTGTTATATGCAACTAATGAATTGTTGAACACTACATCAAAAATTAATGATGTATCCTATGTCAGCTAATTGAACATAATAAAAAAAGAAATTAAAGAAAAGAAATCAACTCCTTAATTTCTCTTTCTTCTGTCTCGTTGTTGGTGTGTAAGTAATGTATGGTGGTTAACATAACATAATAAAATAAAATTTAAAAAAAAGAAATCATAAGGAAGAGAAAGTACATTTACAACACTGTACTGTATTTTTTTTTTAATCTGCATATAATGGGGCGCCTGGGTGGCTCAATTATTAAGCGTCTGCCTTCAGCTCAGGTCATGATCCTGGGGTCCTGGGATCGAACCCTGCATCAGGGTCCTGGGATCGAGCCCCGCGTCGGGCTCCCTGCTCCGTGGGAAGCCTGCTTCTCCCTCTCCCACTCCCCCTGCTTGTGTTCCCTCTCTCACTGTGTTTCTCTCTGTCAAATAAATAAAATAAATAAATAAATAAAATAAAATCCGCATATAAGTCAACCTGCACAGTTCAAACCCATGTTGTTGAAGGGTCAACTGTAACTGTGAAGGAGTTTTATTTCCAACTGAGAAGAAAAAAATCAGGACATGAAAACATTGAACAAAAAGAGGTGAGGACATAGGGAAAGGGGAAAAGGCACAGGTAAAGAAGCAGGAACAACACCTACTGTCAAAGGAATAACATCTACTTCAGTTTGCCTCAGTTGGCCATGACTTGAGTTTGACTTCAAGTAAGAACTCTGTCTACAATGTCACCTAGCAGTAACCTATTCTACCTTAAAGACGTCCCGTCTGAAATCCCACTTCAGTGTTCCCTGTTTACATAAGGTATTACAATATGGCAGATTGGACTGAATTAGAAATGGAACATCCAGCTATTCTCATATGCTACCTTACTGAGTGCATTGTAAAATAACCTTTCAAAATATTGCAGTAGCTGTGAGCACCTCTAGCACCAGAGTGTAAACCATTTCCCACTAAAAGAAATATAGCTCCTTGAATAAACGACTCATTCCAAGTCTAGGGCCAAAGATGCATCAAGATGAGTCTGGGGGATGGGGCACTTGGGTGGCTCAGTCTGTTAAGCATGTGCCTTCAGCTCAGGTCATGATCTCAGTGTCCTGGGATCGAGCTCTGTGTCGGGATCCATGCTCAGTGTGGAGTCTGCCTCTCCTTCTCCCTCTGCCTCCTCCACCCCACTTATGCTCTCTCCCTCTCTCTCTCTCTCAAATAAATATATAAAATCTTTAAAAAAAAAAAAAAAGAGTTTGGGTCATCCTTTTGAAAGGAAGCTTTCGGGCACCTGGGTGGCTCAGTTGGTTAAGCAACTGCCTTCGGCTCAGGTCTTAATCCTGGAGTCCCGGGATCGAGTCCCACATCAGGCTCCCCGCTCAGCGGGGAGTCTGCTTCTCCCTCTGACCCTCTTCCCTCTCATGCTCTCTATCTCTCATTCTCTCTCTCTCTCAAATAAATAAATAAAATCTTTTAAAAAAAAGGAAGCTTTCAACAATAAATGAATTCACATCAAAGGGAAATAGGACCCCTTAAACAAGGTCCCACTGGCCTAAAGGAAATCAAAAAGAACAATAACTGCAATGGATTGAAACACATCAAGTGCTCTGAACCAGTAAAACACATACAAATGAGTATGGACAAATAAAAAGGAGGAGGAAACCATTCTTGGTTAAGATAAATTGAGCACTGGGCATTGTATATATAAGTGTTAAATCACTAAATTCTACACCTGAAACTAATATTACACTGTACATTAACTAACTGGAACTTAAATAAAAACTTGAGATTAATCAATTAACTAATTAATTTAGCAGACATACAATCAAATGCATTATTTGGTCCTTGCTGAGAGATCCTGTTTCAAATAAACTAACTGTAAGAAGACATGGGGGCAGCTTGAAAATGGACTGGGCACACATGATATTAAGGAATTATTGTTAGTTTTGTTGAGTGCGATAATGGCTTGGTGGTTATATTTAAAAAACAAAACAAAACAAAATAGAACCTACCAAGGAGGCAAACAGAATTATTTTCATATGAAATACCTGATTTCAGGAATTTGCTTTAAAATATTCTAGCAAAAAAAAAGGTGGAGTCAAGGAAATAGATGAAATAAAATCAGCCAACTCTTTATATTTATTGAATCTGGGCAATAGATGCATGGAGGTTGATGTACTATGTACTGTATCTTTTTATTTAGAAGGTATATATTTAAATTTTTAATTTTATTTAAATAATCTTTAAAATGAAATTATTTTAAATTTATTAAATATCAAAATTTAAAATTTTATATAAGGCTTTTTATTCGTTGCATTATACCTACACCTACATGACACCAAAATAATGAATTGGGATAAGAAAGACTTTGTGGTAGCCAGTCTTCAAGATGACTACTACTGGTCCTCGCTCCTGGTATTCACACCCCTGCATAGTCCCCTTCCACATTGTTTCAGGGTTGGTCTGGGAGACTGACAGAAAGCAGTAAGAGTGGTGGTATGCGACTTCTAATGCTAGATAATAAAAGACATTCATGCTTCTGCTTTACTCTCTTGGATCACTCACTCCGGGGGAAGTCAGAAGCCAAGCAGTTCCATCAAGAGGTTTATGTGGCACAAAACCGAGGCCTTCTGCCAGCAGCCAGTACCACCTGCCAGCTATATGACTGAGCCCTCTTAGAAGCAGATCCTCCAGGCCTAGGTAAGCCTTTGATGACTGGAGTACCGACCAATATCTTGACTACAACCTCATGAGAGACCCCAAGCCAGAACAGCCCAGTTAAGCCACTCTGGATTCGTCAGCATTCAGTCAGAGAAGTAGAGCCAGTAGGCAATATATGGGTTTATGACAAGGAATTGGCTTATGAAATTGTGAGGGCCGGCTTAGCAAGTCAGAAGTCCGGCTTAGCTTGCAATCAGGAAGGAAAGATCACAAGCAGGCTGGAACCCCAGGGATGAAAACCAAAGCTGTTATTCACAGGCAGTCAGGAAGAGAAAATCACAAGCAAGCAAGCAAAGCAAGCAAGGTGGGACTCCATGGACACAGGCAGAAGCTGTTGACCACAGACAGGAGTCTCTCTTTCTCTCTCAACCCTCCAGCTCTCACAAGACACCACTCTAGTCACCTACCCTATCTGGAAACATGTTAGAAAGGAAATTCTGAGGACTATGGTGTCGCCTAGCCAAGCTGACATAGTCCAAATTCCTGACCCACAGAAACTATAAGATAATAAATACCTGTCACTGTTTTAAGCCTTTGGGTTTTAAGTAATTTGTCGCACTGCCATAGAGAACTAATACACTTTTGACTGAACCAATTACCTGGGATCAAGTATAGCAACTAATGAAAAGCTATTGCCTCAGGTCACTTGAGTTTTATTAGATTTGTACTTACTTCAAATAATGACTGTGAGTTTATAATATATGTGTGTAGGTGTGGCTGGGGCGTGCTTATTTATGGATGTGGTTGGGTTTAGATACAGCATTCAGGGACACCTGGGTGACTCAGTCGGTTAAGTGTTCTTCTCAGGTCATGATCCCAGAGTCCTGGGATCGAGTCCTGCATCAGGCTCCTTGCTCGTTGGGGAGCCTGCTTCTCCCTCTGCCTGCCACTCTGCCTACTTGTGATCTCTCTCCCTCTCTCTCTGACAAATAAATAAATAAAATCTTTAAAAAAGATACAGCCTTCATCAGAATCAGACTAGCAGAGTAACAAAGCACAGGAAGACATTTTGATTATCCCTAAAACACCCCACTGGACTTAAAAACTTGCTGGGGAATAAAGTAAAAAGACGTACAAACCTCAGTTAACCCAACCTCGCTGACCTACAAGGTCTCAACCCTGAAATGATCCTCTACCTTAGGTGAGGTATGAAAGGGAACAGATTTTATAGTCAGACACACCTGGGTTCTTGTCCCGACTCCATCTCTTACCAGTTGTGTGACCTTATCCACTTTACAGAACCTTCTTGCTATAAACTGAGTTGTCTTCCACCAAAATTCATATATTGAAGCCCTAACCCGTAGTACCTTAGAACGTGGCTGTGTTTGACAGAACTTTAAAAAGGTGACTAAGTTTAAATGAGGTAATAGGGTGGGACCTAATCCAATACAACCAGTGTCCTTATAAGAGGAGAAAGAGACACCAGGGGGAAGTTGTACTGTGGAAAGTCTGTATTGAGGACACAGCAAGAAGGCGGCCATCTGTGAGCTAAGGAGAAAGGCCTCAAGAGAAAGGAAACCTGCCAATACCCTGATCTTGGACTACCAGTCTCCAGAACAGTGAGAAAATTTATTTCTATTGTTCAAGCCACCCAACCTGTGGTATTTTGTTTTGGCAGCCCTTGGCAAACTAATACACTTCCTGAGCCTCAACTTCTGCATCTATAAAATAAGAATATCTATAGCTCCCAGGGTCTACACTTGCCTTTAGGTGTCAGAGTCTTTGGGGGTTTAAAAACAGACAAGAATGTTTGGTCAAAAAGAATCTTAGATTTTGGGGCGCCTGGATGGCTCAGTCGGTTAAGCGTCTGCCTTCTGCTCAGGTCATGATCCTGGGGTGCTGGGATTGAGCCCCACATTGGGCTCCTTGCTCTGCAGGGAGCCCGCTTCTCCTTCTCCTCCCTGCTTGTACTCTCTCACTGTCTCTCCTTCTCTCTCTCAAATAAATAAATAAAATCTTTAAAAAAGAAAAAGAAGAAGAAGAAGAATCTTAGATTTTATTGAAGGAATGAGGATCAGCATTGGAAGTCAGGTCATGTTCCAGTTCACACTTGACTCAGAGATTTTATTAAGCCAGAATGTTACCATATTTTCCCAGTCTTCTCTGAGAAAACACCCCCTGCAAACACCCACATAACAAGGGGTTATCTTGTCCATGGGCTGTATTTGCTATGATAGTCCATGATTTAAGAGAACCAACTTGGGTTCTCCATTGTTCTTTGAAGAAGGTGCTTACCTGAGTTTTCATATTAGTGAACCTGGTTCGTATCAGAGAAATGAGAGAAGGAGGAGAAGGTGTTTGTTAGGAAGTAAGAAGGGTTTGCTAAAGAACTTACTTAGAGCCACAGGAAGAGATAATAAATCGCCATTCTGCGAATACCTGGACACTCACAGCCACAAAAAGCCATTCTGCTGCCATCCTCAGGGGAAACTGGAGAAAGCAAAAAGATAAACTTTCCATCTGTCAGGTTCACTTCCAGTTTTAGTTTCGTATTAAAATTCCACATGATTAGGGGCCCTGGGTGGCTCAGTCATTAAGCATCTGCCTTCGGATCAGGTCATGATCCCGGGGTCCTGGGATCGAGCCCCGAATCAGGCTCCCTGCTCAGCGGGAAGCCTGCTTCTCCCTCTCCCACTCCCCCTACTTGTGTTTCTGTTCTTACTGTGTCTCTCTCTGTCAAATAAATAAATAAATAATCTTTAAAAAATAAAAAAAATTAAAAATAAAATAAAATTCCTCATGATTAATAACTGCTTAATATTAATAGCTATGTAGCAGCCTCAGAAGGTTATTTTAAGGATTACTACAATGACTTATAAGGCACCAAAATATAGGAGATGCTCAATAATGCTCAGTCCCTTCTCCCCTCAATGCACCAAAGTCAATTCCTTGTACAAATTTTTATATCCTCAGCCTTCTCCTGTATGTGCCAAAACACACACACACACACACGCACACACCTCCTAACCTGGTGTTTTGAAGAGGACAAATAAAAGAAGCCTCCACAGGGAAATTCTATGAGGTGGGGGATTTTCAAGGGATATGTCATTTCCTCACAAAGGAACACACCAGAAGTTGTCTTCTCTGCTTGGAGACCTAAATGACACTGTCTCTCAGTTCTAATGGCTAGATTTGGCTCAGCTGGGCTGTTCAGCACTCTCTCCTCTGAGGTCTACCCCCTTCAGTCCTGACGTGAGCAAAGCATCCCCAGGCACCCGGCCTGAGCTGCAAGCCCAGGTCCACAACAATATGATTTATCCCTCATGGTCTACTTCACAGTGCCCCTTCAGGAACACAGAAGCCATTAGGCCTGGATTCAAATCATATGGTTCAAACCCAAAATGACTTTAACATTTGTTCCTTTCAGAGACCTGCTTGACAGTCAGTTTATATTGGGCAGGATCTCAGAGTCCATATCTTCTTCCTTTTTTCTCCTGGCAAGGAAAAGATTTGGGAACAATACATATTTGTGCAGCCCAGGAAAAAGAGGGGGAACGGGAATGTATATATGTCACTTAAAAAAAAAGAAAAAAAAAAACACTTAAATCCAGTGCTCAGTACACAGAGAGATGCCTCCAGAAACTGGAAAGGGATAAACCTGAGCACATTTAATATTAGAATCTGGCGAACAGTTCTAAATGTTCGATCCCAAATCTCTGCCCTAGAATCATTTCTTTCTCTCAGCTCACAGATACCAGGGAGCCAGTGTACCAAAGAAGGTGGATGGATAATTGGGCAGCAGCACAACTCATTTCTCAGTTGGCAACCCTTTAAAGCCTTGTAAATCCTAAACAGCAACTGGCCTTTCCATTCCTCCTTTTCCTCCTTCCGGCTGATGCCTGCAATAGCCTCTGTTCTGATGGGCCTACAAACTCTGTCCACTGCCTGTATCTGGAAAAACACCCAATGCAAACCATCTAAACATAAACAACCAGCCATTTAATAACACAGATTATTTCCGGGTACCCAGGCTTCTGCCTAATGGTAAAATCCTGTTTTCAGCTTGGGCTGCAATAAAGAAAGTTGTTCACCTCGTGAAAGATGGTGAAATAAAACAGTCCTTCCTTTGGTCAGCAAGCATACAAAGAAAGCAGAACCTATAACCCAGCCTCCAGCAGCTCAGCACTGCGGAAAGGCAGAACTGTGGTGCTACACAAACCAAGTAGGAATTCTCAAGCTCATAAGGATTTACAGCAGGCTCTTTGTAGAACCATTTTTGAGGGAGCAAATCTTAGAACACCGAAATGAAAAATTTGGTATTTAAAACATTAATTCTCAATTCTGGCTGTACTACATGAGATTCAATCACCTGGGGAGATGTTTTTAAATATAAATACCTGGGTCCCATCCCCAGAAATTTTGCACTCTCAAAAAAAAACAAAACTTCACCAGGAATTCTGATGTACAGCCGAGATTGGGAACCACTGACCTACAATGGGAAGAAAGCTTATAAACAGAAACCAGAGATCAGAACCCTGGTTTCAGAAAGAAACATCCCAGAGCAGATCCACCTGACAGATGAAAACCAGCAAGATCTGGACAGCAAAGTGAGAGTAACCTGCATTACCTCCATGATCTGCAATAGCTCCATACTGGAAAATTCCATTTTTTTGTATCAAAACTATATATATACATGTTATTATATGTACAGTCATTGTTTAGTAGAGTGTCCAGCTGAGCCAAAACTGGAATGCAAAGTCTAGTTCCTCACTACTCAAAACATAGTCCTTAGACCAGCAGTGCAGGCATCACCTGGGAGCTTGTTAGAAATGGACATTCTCAGGGATGCCTGGGTGGCTCAGTTTAGCATCTGCCTTCGGCTCAGGTCATGATCTCAGGTCCTGGGATCAAGCCCCGCGTTGGGCTCCTTGCTCACTGGGGAGCCTGCTTCTCCTTCTCCTCCCTCTGCCTGCCACTCCCCCTGCTTGTGCTCTCTCTCGCTATCTCTCTGTCTGTGTCAAATAAATAAATAAAATCTTAAAAAAAAAAAAAAAAAGAAGACAGAAATGGACATTCTCAGCCCCACCCCACTCCTGCTGCATCAGAACCTGCATTTTAGCAAGCTACTGTCAGGTAATAAATTCACTCATTCAAGTTTGAGAAACAGTGGTCTTGCTGTTTGTGGAAATGACAACTTAGTGATCCCTCCAGAGACTTGTTTTTATGAAGTGATAGGAAGGATGGATGGGAAGTTGCTCTGTTTGTTTTGTTTCTGATTTGGTTTAATTTGCTAAAGAATAAGGGTTTTACAGTCTTCGAAAAGTTAAAAATAGAACTACCCTACAACCCAGCAATTGCACTACTTACTTACCCGAAGGATACAAAAATAATGATTCAAAGGGGCACATGCATCCTGATGTTTATAGCAGCATTATCAACAAGAGCCAAATTATGGAAAGAGCCCAAATGTCCATCGACTGATGAATGGATAAAGACATGGTATATTGGACTATTGGGCTATTACTCAGCCATAAAAAAGAATGAAATCTTGCCATCTGCAACAATGTGAATGGAGCTAAAGAGTATTATGCTAAGCAAAGTAAGTCAGTCAGAAAAAGACAAATATCATATTATTTCACTCATATGTGGAAATTAAGAAACGAAACAGATGAACATAGGGCAGAAAAAGAAAAGAGGCAAACCAGAAAATAGATGCTTTTTTTTTAAGATTTTATTCACTTATTTGACAGAGAGAGACACAGCGAGAGAGGGAACACAAGCAGGGGGAGTGAGAGAGGGAGAAGCAGCCTTCCCTCTGAGCAGGGAGCCCGATATGGGGCTTGATTCCAGGACCCTGGGACCATGACCCGAGCCAAAAGCAGACGCCTAATGACTGAGCCACCCAGGCGCCCCCAGAAATTAGACTCTTAACTATAGAGAACAAACTGAGGGTTGCTGGAGCAGAGGCAGGTGGGTATTAAGGAGGGCACTTATGATGAACACTGGGTGTTCTATGTAAGTGATGAATCACGAAATTTTACACCTGAAACTAATATTACATTGTATGTTAGCTAACTAGAATTTAAATAAAAACTTGAAACAAACAAACAAAAAGAAGGGTTTTAGTGCATGGGTGTTTGAAGAGAAAGGCGGACACAAGGACAAAGGAAGATGTGATGTTCCAAGCCCCAGTAGAAAAATGATGATGATGAGGAGGAGGGTGATGATGAAATCAACACGTAAAGGAGGGCTTTTCTTTAAAGGCTCGGTGAGATCCTGGTCACAAAGGGGTATATTTCCAGAACCCAGATGACAAACCAAGACAGGAAGGAGAAGTCTCCCCAGCGCTGTCCACAGCCCAGCACTGCACTAACACAGCCAGGACTGCTGGATGGACAACACAGGCAGATAGCAGCCTCTGCTCATACACTGGCATTTTCAAGATGTGTATCAACCTGAGAGGCAGTGGTAAGGCTCTTCGTCAAGGCAGCCACAGTACCAGCAGAACGACTAGAATTGTTCCTGCATACATGTGCCTGGCACATAGCAGGCATTCAACAAATATCTGTTGAATGGATGGGTGGATGGATGCAGGACACCACCAGGAGACTTTAGGAATTCTTAGAGGGAGAGAATCTGCAGGGGAACTGAGTACTATGGAAATGGAGATGGCACAAAAAAATCATCAAAGTGTAAAGATGAATTTATGTGCCCTCATTTGTATCCATAGACAGTGCAGTGTGTCATCATGAAGTCCATATCAAAGAATTCCCAGGGGGTGTCACATCAAGAGATCCTTGGAGTAAGTGGACACTCACCTGACCATTACTGCAAAAATCATGGTCCCCCAAACGTGTTATTCTGAAAATTAGTAAAGAAAAAAATAATGAAGCATTTATTCTGCCTGCCTACTCTCCATGTGCAAGCAGCTGAATAGTCAATGAAAGTTCTTAGTAAGAAAATCCCAATGTTGGGAAAATTAGATATCCACAGACAGAAGAATGAAATTAGACCCCTCTCTGACACCACTTACAAAAGTTAATGTGAAATGGATTAAAGACTGAAATTTAAGACCTGAAATCATAAAACCCTTAAAAGAAAACGGGGGGGGGGGGCGCCTGGGTAGCTCAGTCACTAAGCGTCTGCCTTTGGCTCGGGTCACAGTTCCAGGGTCCTGGGATCGAGCCCCGCATCGGGCTCCCTGCTCGGCGGGAAGCCTGCTTCTCCCTCTTCCACTCCCCCTGCTTGTGTTCCCTCTCTCGCTGTCTCTCTCTCTCTCTCTGTCAAAAAATAAATAAAATCTTTAAAAAAAATAAAAATTAAAAAAAGAAAGAAAAGAAAAGAAAACAGGCGAAAAGCTCTTTGAAATCAGTCGTGGCAATGATTTTTTGGATATGAGACCATAAGCACAAGCCACAAAAGCAAAACTAAATGGGTGGGACTACACCAAACTAAAAACCTTCTGCACAGCAAAAGAAACCATCAACAAAATGAAAAGGCAACCTACAGAATGGGAGACAATATTTGTAAACCATATATCTGATAAGGGATTAATATCCAAAAAATATATAAGGAACTCCTACAACTCAATAGCAAAAAACAATCCAATTTTCAAATGGGCAAAAGAGCTGACATTTTTCAAATGAAGATGTATAAATGGCCAACAAGTATATGAAAAGACGCTCAACATCACTCATCATCAGAGAAATGCAAATCAAAGCCACAATGAGGTATCACGTCACATCTCTTAGAATGACCATACAAAAAGATAAAAGTAACAAATGTGGAGAAAATGGAACCCTTGTACAGTGTTACTGGGAATGTAATTTGGTGCGGCCACTATGGGAAACATTACGGAGGTTCCTCAAAAAATTAAAAATAGAACTACAGTATGATCCAGTAATCCCATTTCTGGGTATTAATCCAAAGGAAAAAAAATCAATATCTCAAAGAGATATCAGTATTCTCATGTTCAGAGCAGCATTATTCATAATAGCCAAAGCATGGAAACAACCTCAGTATCTGTCAATGGGTGAATGAATAAAATGTGATATATAGATATATATATATCACATATATATATATATCATATATATATATATATATACACACAACGGAATAGTCTTCAGCCTTGGTGGGAAAAAACAGAAATCCTGCCATTTGCAACAACACAGATGAAAAGCGAGGGCATTACGCTAAGTGAAATAAGTCAGATAGAGAAAAACAAATACTGTATGCTCTCCATATATGTGGAATCTAAAAAAAAGAAAAGAAAAAAGAACTCAGAAACAGCAGCTTGGTGGTTGCCAGGGGCAGGTGGAATGGGAGAAAGTGGTCAAAGGGTCAAACTTCCAGTTCCAAGAGGAAAATGTTCTGGAGATGTATAGTGACTATAGTTGACAATACTGTTCTATATAATTGAAACTTGCTATAAGGGTAGATACTAAAATTTCTCAGGGCGCCTGGGTGGCACAGTTGTTAAGCATCTGCCTTGGGTTCAGGTCATGATCCCAGGGTCCTGGGATCAAGCCCCACATCGGGCTCCCTGCTCAGCGGGAAGCCTGCTTCTCCCTCTCGCACTCCCCCTGCTTGTGTTCCCTCTCTTGCTGTGTCTCTCTCTATCAAATAAATAAATAAAAATCTTTAAAAAAAGAAGTTCTCACCACACACACACACATACACACACACACAAAATGGTAGCTAAGTGAGGTGATGGGTGTGTCTAACCTTATTTTGGTGATCATTTCACAATATATACCTGTATCAAATCTTGTTGTACCCTTTAAACTTACACAATGTTCTACGTCAATTGTATCTCAATTAAGCTGGGAAAAAAGAAAATCTCAGCTAATAGGTAATAAAAATAACAGAATGTCACAATAAAGAATTTAAGCCAGGAGTTCTTAAGCTTGACTGCACTTGGGAATCACTTTGGGAGCTTTAAACATACTGAGGATGCCTAGATCCCACCCCAGAGATTCTGATTTAATTTATCTAGTGAGGGGCCTAGTAATGACATTGGGCAGGGTTAAAATCTCCTCCCATGATTCTAGTGAGCAGCCAAGGTTGAGACTATTGATACAAGCAATTAATATCAACGGCCACTGGAACGATCAGAAAGAAGGCTGTTGTTGGTCTACAATATACAGATCAGGTGGATAACAGCAGAAACCTCTGGTTGATCCTACCACCATAAAACGTGTGATGCAAATGGAAGTACCCAACACCTACTATGAAGGATTCTCATCAAAAAGTGACTCTGAATCTGATCAAGCCTCTTAATTTGACTGTTACTTACAAGAAATATAAGAGACTTATGGGAAATAAAGGACACACTCAGGAAGCAATCAGCAAAACCCAGAATGTGGGAAAGTCTACAAGACAAATAACGCACTTTCTCCAACAAGTAAATTATAAGAAAATAATAAAGGACAGGGAATCTATAGATTAAAAGAGTAATAAAAGACATTATCAGCCAATGCAATATGTGGACCTGATTTGGATTTTTATTGGAATAAGCCAACAGTGAAAAAAACTATGAGACAATCAAAGAAGTCTGAATATTGCTAGATGTTTGGTGATATTAAGACATTTGTGTTGGATACAATAATAGTGGGGGACTTTAACACCCCCCTGACTGAAATGGACAGATCATCTAAGCAAAAGATCAACAAGGAAATAAAGACTTTAAATGACACACTGGACCAAATGGACTTCACAGACATATTCAGAACATTCCATCCCAAAGCAACAGAATACACATTCTTCTCTAGTGCCCATGGAACATTCTCCAGAATTGATCACATCCTAGGTCACAAAGCAGGTCTCAACCGGTACCAAAAGATTGGGATCATTCCCTGCATATTTTCAGACCACAATGCTTTGAAACTAGAACTCAATCACAAGAGGAAAGTCGGAAAGAACTCAAATACATGGAGGCTAAAGAGCATCCTACTAAAGAAGGAATGGGTCAACCAGGAAATTAAAGAAGAATTTAAAAAATTCATGGAAACCAATGAAAATGAAAACACAACTGTCCAAAATCTTTGGGATACAGCAAAGGCAGTCCTGAGAGGAAAGTATATAGCAATACAAGCCTTTCTCAAGAAACAAGAAAGGTCTCAAATACACAACCTAACCCTACACCTAAAGGAGCTGGAGAAAGAACAGCAAACAAAGCCTAAACCCAGCAGGAGAAGAGAAATCATAAAGATCAGAGCAGAAATCAATGAACTAGAAACCAAAAGAACAGTAGAACAGATCAACGAAACGAGGAGCTGGTTCTTTGAAAGAATTAACAAGACTGATAAACCCCTGGCCAGACTGATCAAAAAGAAAAGAGAAATGACCCAAATCAACAAAATCATGAATGAAAGAGGAGAGATCACAACCAACACCAAAGAAATACAAACAATTATAAGAACATATTATGAGCAACTCTATGCCAGCAAATTAGATAACCTGGAAGAAATGGGTGCATTCCTAGAGATGTATCAACTACCAAAACTGAACCAGGAAGAAATAGAAAACCTGAACAGACCTATAACCATTAAGGAAATGGAAGCAGTCATCAAAACTCTCCCAAGAAACAAAAGCCCAGGGCCAGATGGCTTCCCAGGGGAATTCTATCAGACATTTAAAGAAGAATTAATACCTGTTCTCCTGAAACTGTTCCAAAAAATAGAAATGGAATGAAAACTTCCAAATTCCTTTTATGAGGCCACCATTACCTTGATCCCAAAAACCAGACAAAGATCCCATCAAAAAGGAGAATTACAGACCAATATCCTTGATGAACATGGATGCAAAAATTCTCACCAAAATACAAGCCAATAGGATCCAACAGTACATTAAAAGGATTATTCACCACGACCAAGTGGGATTTATCCCTGGGCTGCAAGGCTGGTTCAACATCCGCAAATCAATCAACGTGATACAATACATTAACAAAAGAAAGAACAAGAATCATATGATCCTCTCAATAGATGCAGAAAAAGCATTTGACAAAGTACAGCATCCTTTCTTGATCAAAACTCTTCAGAGTATACGGATAGAGGGTACATACCTCAATATCATAAAAGCCATCTACGAAAAACCTACAGCTAATATCATTCTCAATGGGGAAAAGCTGAGAGCTTTTCCCCTAAGGTCAGGAACGCGGCAGGGATGTCCACTCTCACCATTGCTATTCAACATAGTATTAGAAGTCCTAGCCACAGCAATCAGACAACAAAAAGAAATCAAAGGCATCCAAATTGGCAAAGAGGAAGTCAAACTCTCACTCTTTACAGATGATATGATACTTTATGTGGAAAACCCAAAAGACTCCACCCCAAAACTGCTAGAACTCATACAGGAATTCAGTCAAGTAGCAGGCTATAAAATCAATGCACAGAAATCAGTGGCATTCCTATACACCAACAACAAGATAGAAGAGAGACAAATCAAGGAGTCGATCCCATTCACAATTGCACCCAAAACCATAAGATACCTAGGAATAAATTTAACCAAAGAGGCAAAGGATCTGTACTCAGAAAACTATAAAATACTCAGGAAAGAAATTGAAGAAGACACAAAGAAATGGAAAAACGTTCCATGCTCATGGATTGGGAGAACCAACATTGTGAAGATGTCAATGCTCCCTAGAGCAATCTACACATTCAATGCAATCCCCATCAAAATACCATCCACTTTTTTCAAAGAAATGGAACAAATAATCCTAAAATTTGTATGGAACCAGAAGAGACCCCGAATAGCCAGAGGAATATTGAAAAAGAAAAGCAAAGCTGGCCGCATCACAATTCCGGACTTCCAGATCTATTACAAAGCTGTCATCATCAAGACAGTATGGTACTGGCACAAAAACAGACACATAGATCAATGGAACAGAATCGAGAGCCCAGAAATGGACTCTCAACTCTATGGTCAACTTATCTTTGACAAAGCAGGAAAGAATGTCCAATGGAAAAAAAGACAGTCTCCAACAAATGGTGTTGGGAAAATTGGACAGCCACATGCAGAAGAATGAAACTGGACCATTTCCTTATACCACACACAAAAATAGACTCCAAATGGTTGAAAGACCTAAACGTGAGACAGGAGTCCATTAAAATCCTAAAGGAGAACACAGGTAGCAACCTCTTCGACCTCAGCCGCAGCAACTTCTTCCTAGAAACATCTCCAAAGGCACGGGAAGCCAGGGCAAAAATGAACTATTGGGGTTTCATCAAGATAAAAAGCTTTTGCACAGCAAAAGAAACAGCCACAAAACCAAAAGACAACCGACAGAATGGGAGAAAATATTTGCAAATGACATATCAGATAAAGGACTAGTATCCAAAGTCTATAAAGAACATATCAAACTCAACACCCAAAGAACAAATAATCCAATCAAGAAATGGGCAGAAGACATGAACAGACATTTTTCCAAAGAAGACATCCAAATGGCCAACAGGCACATGAAAAAGTGCTCAACATCGCTCGGCATCAGGGAAATCCAAATCAAAACCTCAATGAGATACCACCTCACACCCGTCAGAATGGCTAAAATTAACAAGTCAGGGAACGACAGATGTTGGCGGGGATGTGGAGAAAGGGGAACCCTCCTACACTGTTGGTGGGAATGCAAGCTGGTGCAACCCCTCTGGAAAACAGTATGGAGGTTCCTCAAACAGTTGAAATTAGAGTTACCATTCGATCCAGCAATTGCACTACTGGGTATTTGCCCCAAAGATACAAATGTAGGGACCCGAAGGGGTACGTGCACCCAAAGGTTTATAGCAGCAATGTCCACAATAGCCAAACGGTGGAAAGAGCCAAGATGTCCATCGACAGATGAATGGATAAAGAAGAAGTGGTATATATACACAATGGAATATTATGCAGCCATCAAAAGGAATGAGATCTTGCCATTTGCAACGACGTGGATGGAACTGGAGGGTGTTATGCTGAGTGAAATAAGTCAATCAGAGAAAGACATGTATCACATGACCTCACTGATATGAGGAATTCTTAATCTCAGGAACAAACTGAGGGTTGCTGGAGTGGTCGGGGGTGGGAGGGATGGGGTGGCTGGGTGATAGACATTGGGGAGGGTATGTGCTACGGTGAGCGCTGTGAATTGTGTAAGACTGTTGAATCACAGATCTGTACTTCTGAAACAAATAACACAACATATTTTAAGAAAAAAGAAAAAGAAGAAGATAGCAGGAGAGGAAGAATGAAGGGGAGTAAGTCAGAGGGGGAGACGAACCAGGAGAGATGATGGACTCTGAAAAACAAACTGAGGTTTCTAGAGGGGAGGAGGGTAGGGGGATGGGTTAGCCTGGTGATGGGTATTAAAGAGGGCACATTCTGCATGGAACACTGGGTGTTATGCACAAACAATGAATCATGGAACACTACACCAAAACAAATGATGTAATATATGGTGATTAACATAACAATAAAAAATTAAAAAAAAAAAAAGACATTTGTGTTGGGGTGCCTGGGTGGCGCAGTCGGTTAAGCGTCGGACCCTTGGTTTTGGCTCAGGTGCTGATCTCAAGGTTGTGAGATCGAGCCCCATGTCGGGCTCCACGCTCAATGCAGAGTCTGCTTGGGATTCTCTCTCCTTCTCCCTCTGCCCCTCCCACTCCTGCTCTCTCTCTCTCTCTCTCTCTCTCTCTAAAAATAAATAAATAAATCCTTTAAAAAAAGATATTTGCATTAAATTTTTGGGGTAACTTTGTCTATAAAAAGCCAGATAGTTTTAGGCTTTGTGGATCTACAGTCTCTTGCAACTACTCAACTATGTCATTGTAGCCTGAAAACAGCTAGAAACAACACATAACAAATGGCTTGGTTGTATTCCAATAGAAGGTTATTTACAAAAACAGAAAACAAGTTGGATTTTGTCAACCTCTGTTTTAGAGATACATTCAGAAGAGCTTATAGATGAAAGTATATGATGGATGGAATTTGCCTCTAGACCTTCCACTGGAGGAGGGGAATGAGTTAACAGTATAAATGAAACAAGGTTGGTCATGTGTTGATAATTAGCTGAGGATGAGTACATGGGAGTTCATTATACCGGTGGCTCTCAAAGCGTGGTCCCTGGACCATCGGTGTCAGCATCATCTGGAAACTTGTTATAAATGCAAATTTTAAGTCCCACTGACTTACTGAATCAGAAACTTTGGGGGTAGATCCCAACAATCTGTTTTAACAAGGCCTCGGTGATTCTAATGCACACTAATGTTATTCTCTCTCTCTTTGTAGTCTTCTATATGTTTGAAATTTTGCATAGTAAAAAGTTTTTTCATCTGATTCCCAAAGTGGCCATACCAGATAAGCAGTCCCTTTTAGGAAATATCAATTGCTTTAGATAGAGTATGATACATTGCTGAAGCAGGGGAATTTAAAAATGCAAATGAAACAACCTCTTTTGAAATGCTTACCAGATCTATTACCTAACTCAAAACAACAAACACACACACATTTTTATACAGTCTTGGGCTTTTTTTTAGTATTATTATTAAAACAGTTAACCCACTAAAAGTTTATTTTATATGTACCATCAGCTAAACATTTTCGTCAACTTTTCAGGGAAAAAATAAGTTATTTGATCTGAAAACTTCTTTATTACCAAGAACATATTATGTTTCAGTATACACAGATCTCAAATCATTATATCATAGACCTGAAACTAATGTCATATGTCAATTATATCTTCATTAAAAAGAATATATTTTCCTAATACTCTATTTTGTTTTTATCAGATATTATTTTCCAGATTTTGTGACATTTTAACAATGATTTACAGTGTTTAGTATTATGATGTCTTGAATTAATTTGAATTGAAAATGTGCCAAATTTCTCAACCTCATCACCAACAGATTTTTTCTTAACCTTCTCATTATGCCAGTAAATAGTTTGCTATTGTTTTGGAAATAAGGTATGTGGAGCATTTCTCCATTATTCTTTAAAATTTATGCTAGCTATTATAGAATGAAGATGCTCTCTGTGTGGCAAAACAGTCTGTAATTTGCCATTTTGTTGCACAAATTTACTACCAATTCTCATTCCTCTGTAAATGAGCCCTTCTTTGCCAGCATCTAAATATATCAATTATTATCTCTAAAACTACTGATGGTGACAAGGAATCTAGAGGAAGCATCCAAAACATAATATGTTGTATCTAATATAGTGTGAACAGAGGTTATGTCCTTTCTATTTCTTGATTTGATTTGCCTAAATACCTTTAGCCTATCAGAACTGAAATATATTGCCAAAAGTTGTTGTCATTTTTATGTTATATAGTCAGTATCTTAAAAAGCCTATTTCTTACAGAATAACTGATCCAGGCATATTGTATCCAACTTGTACAAGATACAGATCCTACCCTAATGATGAAATAAATTATTTTATCAGTTAAGATGATCTGGTTACAAGAAATAGAAACTGTCTGGCGAACTTAAGTAGAAAAAAAAAAAAAAAAGAATGTGGGAAGAAGATAGGGTAACTCACACAATGGAACAAAATGTGGACCAGGCTCAGGAAGGGCAGAGACTAGAGCAACCCCAGAGAAAAAGAGAAGCAGGACCTACCGGACGAATGGTCAGTTCAGGGGGTCCTGCAGAGATTAAACAGTGCCAGCCATGTGGGGTCTATATCATTCTCACGAATGTAAACGCCGTCCAGCCACCTGGCTTAGGGCAGGAGCCATCATGTCCCTGACTGATAATCCCATCAAAGCAAAACTAGGAGATGCTGTTAAGAAGGAGGATAGCTGATGGGAGGCAGAAATGATACATTTCCACTGGAATTCATTTTAAAACACAGGCAAAATACCACTTCAAGGATGTTAATTATAGGAACTCCTCATTCAAAACGCAAAGGCGAGCATCTCTTGAATTCTGGTCATGTAATTGAACACACACACACACCCAAAAGTATAAATAAAAATTATGATAAGGTACATAAGTTTGAATCATATTCAGCCTAATAATATAAGCGGTGCCTTCATTTATTTGTCTATAAGTATTTAGGGATTAGTCTAGATACAAAGGATCCAGCACTGAAAAAAATGTTTTTAATTCCTGCCCCAGGAAACTTATATTTTTAGTCAGAGAGCGACAAACAAGAGACAAAATAAATAAGTAAATCATGTAGCATCTTAGAAGGTGCTATGGAGAAAAGTAAACAAGAGAAGGTGGATAGGGGATAGGGAGTACCAGGTCAAGCTCGCAAATTTAAAGAGAGCGATGGGGGAAGGCCTCGCGGAGGTGACAATGAGCAAAGACCTGTAGGCAGAGAGGAAGTAAGTCAGGCAGGTATATGGAGGAAAACCTTCCAGGAAGAAGGAGCAGTAGGTGCAAGGCTTTGACGTGGGTGTATATCTGGGGTGGTCAAGGACCATAAAGAGGCCAGTGTGGCAGGAGCCCCTGAAGTGAGCAATGGGAGAGGGGTTGGAAGTGAGGTCAGAGGGTGGTCAGGTCATGACAGGCCTTGTAGGCCACTGTGAAGTCTCTGACTTTTTCTCTAAGTGAGATGGGAAAACCACAGAGAATTTTTTTTTATTTAAATTCAATTAATTAACATACAGTGTATTGTTAGTTTCAGAGGAAGAATTTAGTGATTCATCAGTTGCATATAACACTCAGTGCTCATTCCATCATGTGCCCTCCTTCATGCCCATCACCCAGTTACCCCATTCCCCCACCCCCCTCCGCTCCAACAATTCTCAGTTTGTTTCCTAGAGTTAAGCATCTCTTATGGTTTGTCTCCCTCTCTATTTTCATCTTATTTTTTCTTCCTTTCCCCTATGTTCATCTGTTTTGTTTCTTAAGTTCCACATATGAGTGAGATCATATGGTATTTGTCTTTCTCTGACTGACTTATTTCGCTTAGCATAATACCCTCTAGTTCCATCCACGTCATTGCATAATGGCAAGATTTCATTCTTTTTGATGGCTAAGTAATATTCCATTGTGTGTGTATATATATATATATATATATATATATATATATATATATATCTCACATCTTTTTTATCCATTCATTGTTGATGGACATCTGTGTTCCTTCCACATTTTGGCTGTTGTGAACATTGCTGCTATAAGCATTGGGGTGCATGTACCCCTATGAACCACTATGTTTGTATCCTTTGGATAAACACCCAGTAGTGCAATTGCTGGGCTGTAGGGTAGCTCTATTTTTAACTTTTTGAGGAACCTCCATACTGTCTTCCAGAGTGGCTCTACCAGTTTGCATTCCCACCAACAATGTAAGAGGGTTCCCCTTTCTCCATACCCTTGTCAACATCTATTGTTTCCAGAGTTGTTAATTTTAGCCATTCTGACTGCACACCATAAAGAATTAATGCCCCACCTAAGAATTCATCCTTCTCTTGCATCATCTTTCTATTCCAAACTCTATTAAATATCAACACATTCTTTTTGCCTGGCTCTCAAGGCCTATCTGTACATTTCCTAGATGACTAAAGATTTCTGCAACATCTAGGCATTGTTTAACTCCCAGAACATTACTACTTGCTGTGTCAGTATCCAACCAGGAGATAGAAATCACATAGTGATTTTAACAAGCAAAGTTTAACAGAAAATTCAATAATGTGGCATAAGCTAGTAAGAAGTAAACTCTAAAGAATAGAAGAAGCAGTTACTACCCCTAAGGCTGAGATTGAGTACCCAAGGTAGATCTTCCCTCCTCCTAGTGCTGAGATCCATACCTAATTGGAGAGAGCACCATCCTAGCTCATTGAATAGTTGCTGAGATGCCATTAGTGATGGGACGTGCTGGAAATCCACCCTCCGAATTGCAAGAGAAAGCCATTGACGGAGAGACACCATTCCTTAGAACTGTCTGTAAGCTGCACAAGGGGCTACCAGAGGACAGCTGCTAGATGCTGGATGCTGTTGGCTGCCATGCACTGCAGGAGTCAAGCACTGAAGGAGCCATTCACTAAGGGAGCCAGATGTTGGAGATACCACACACTGTAGGAGCCAAGTGGTAAAGAAAGCCATGCCTTGCACTGCTGGCCTATGAGGTAGAAGTCACACACAGAACAGGAGTTTGCCAAGAGAACACACTGGAACCAGGACCAAGACAAAACTTTCTGCTCTAGTGTCCTTCTAGCATCCTCTACTGACAAAGCTAACATCGTGCCAACTGGCAAAGGAGAAATATTTCGAGGGCCCAACTCTACTTTCATAGAGCAGGCAATAATGGATGGACTTGAAGCTGAGAGGCAATAAGTTGATAACCGGCACACCAGCTTTTCTTATTTGGATGCAATATTCAACAGCATAAACTGTTGAACTGCAATATTATACTTTTCAAAGTGTTCCTACTTTCTAATGCAAGATACACTCTTACCCCGCCCCCAAAAAATCTGAAACCGTGCCTAAGTGTGAAGCTTCACATTCTAAAAAATAAAATACAGTCTTCCTTCTGAAAATTCTACACTTAGAAAATGCCTGAATATCTATTTAGGGCACTGGTGAGTCCCCTTGTTAAATAATGCCCAGTGTAGGCCTGGGTGCATGCTGGTCTATATAATCAAAAATTTAATTGATTTTATTCCACTTTAAGTACTTGCCTCTTAGTATTTGCCTTTGTTTTTCCTGAGATAAGCACCCAATTGTTGTCTTCTACTTGGATGTATTATGAATGAATGGCCCAGTAGATCATGATGGAAAGAGCATGGGCTATCTGTCAGGCAAACTTGGTCTTAAATTCTGACTCCACCACTTTCCGGGTATGCAGCTTTCAGCATATCACTTAATCTCTATGAACTACAGTTTCCTCATCTCTAATTGGGACAATAGCACCCACTTTGCTATTTGAAGGGTTTGAAAGGGTTTGAAAAGACTATCTGGAGCACTGGTAGGCTACTTGCCCCAGAGAAGTAACTTTTTTTTTTTTTCGAGAAATACCTATCTTAAAAGATGGCCTGGATCTGTGAATTTCATTGCTCTTTTATCTGTTAGGAATTTTATTCAACTGCCCATGGTGAAAATTGTAAGCATGCCAAGTTAATTCAAACTTTCATTCCAAAGGCAACCACAGAAGCATAAAATAAAATTTGTAGAACGTTCCTCTAATTACCATAGAACTTCTAAACAATATTCCAGTGTTGTTGGGGAAAAAAACATTAATTGGCACAGACACCAAAGGTTAATAGAGATTCTCAGAAACATTAGCTGTCCCCCCTTGCTGCCTCTTCCTGACTTTTGTCGTTCTTAATATTGAGAGACCATTTTTTTAAGATTTTATTTATTCATTTATTTATTTGAGAGAGTGAGAATGAGAGAGAGAGAGAGCACATGAGAGGGGGGAGGGTCAGAGGGAGAAGCAGACTCCCCATGAAGCAGCGAGCCCGATGTGGGACTCGCTCCCGGGACTCCAGGATCATGACCTGAGCCAAAGGCCGTCGCTTAACCAACTGAGCCACCCAGGCGCCCCAAGAGACCATTTTTTAAAAGTATAATTTTCTTTCAAGTGTCTTGCTATAATAATCCTATTCTCAACTTCGGAAGTTCAAATAACTACTTATAGGAAAACAAAGCACAGGTTTACATAGAATGCAGCTGTTGATGACACTTCGCCAAACTGAATGAGATGCTACACTAAAGGACTGTGAAAATAAAGCTCCAACATGAGATCTGTACACTTCAGTTAGAAACACCAGAATGACCTCAGACTCAAGGTTCCCATCACAATAAGCAAATTTATAGAACTTTCTTTTTTTTTTAAGATTTTATTTATTTATTTGACAGAGAGAGAGAGTGAGAGAGGGAACACAAGCAGAGGGAGTGGGAGAGGGAGAAACAGGCTTCCCGCCGAGCAGAGAGCCCGTTGTGGGGCTCGATCCCAGGACCCTGGGATCACGACCTGAGCTGAAGGCAGACGCTTAACGACTGAGCCACCCAGGTGCCCCTCTAGAACTTTCATGTAGTTTAATCTAATCCCAGTTTCCAAAAACTGATAGGTACTTTCTTGACCATATGTTCCTTTGGTTCATTTCATATCACTAATGTTTTTCATATTCAAATTACACGTGATGCCAAATATTTTTTTCTACTTTTTAAAGCAAATGTAGCCAGAGAGAAAAGTAGCTCTTCCTTGGCAAGAAGGTTCTGAAGTTTCCTGTAAGCCAATTGAATTCTCAACACAAGATCAGACAAACAAGAATATAATGGAACCCAGGTGTTAGACCAATTACTAACTTAACCATAAATGAAGAAAAGGGAAATATTAATCCTTGATGTAAGTTGTTGTGTTAATACAGAATCCATCATAATGAAGGAATGACCTCACTTGGCTCAGAGGTTAACTGTATGAATGGTACTGTATTGACCGAATGTTAATAAGTTGTGTGTGTGGCAGCAGGTAAGCAGGAGATGACAGAAGGAAGCTATTGTGGTAGCTATGTAATTACAATGGAAGTCGTGTCTTGGGTAATGAACACAATTCACATCACATCTTGGTCACAGCACAATTCTCCAGCTCTGTTTATAGTAATCTGTGGGATTATTTGACAGCAAGATGACATTTTGACTTTGGAACAAATTTTTCTCATAGAAAGCACAATTACCCACTGATATTGTGATATGCAATTAGACACAGTCATGCTGGGCAACTTGGATGTTTTTTTTAACATACAAATAATGGATGTGTTGTTCGTTAGCACACAAGATTCTTCAGTCCTTGTACATGGCCTTCTTGGTCTAAATGTCTTGGTCATATGCAATGGATGCATTCTGAAATTTTTTAATTGCCCATTGTTTAAATTAGAAGTTTCAAAATTTTAAATATAGAAAAGCCCTGGCAGCTAAAACTAATATCTGCGATGGATCAGATCTTTATTGTATGCAGAGACTGTGTCTCAAGGAACATTATTTGGGTCATATTCTATCTAAAGCCATTTAACCAAAAAATCCATATAGTAAAGGAATTTTATTATAGTGTAAAATGTAATACGCTGAAAATATGTATGAATTCTTATGAGTCCAGTTGTTTTATTTAAACTCACTGAGGCATCAGTAATGCACCACACTGAGTATGTGAAAGAGAGAAAACCTTTTGTAACCTTTCCAGTTTTGCCAAATTCAGAAAGGGAATTCTTTCCCTGAAGGGTGTGTGTGTATGTGTTGTGTGTGTGTGTGTGTGTGTGTGTGTGCGCGCGCATTCATATTTGTCTACGTTTTGCCATCTCCCAATTACCTGCATATAAAATGGCCAAGTTTTTATCCTTTGCTGATTTCCCCCACCATCACTTAGAGTCACCTTCCTCTTTCCTCAAACTGTATTCAGGAGAAATCAGTATGCTTTAACATTAGCACAAACAAAACATAATTAAATGGAAGCAAAGTCTAAAATAACTATTTGTTATATGTCATAACCAAATAGACTAAGCATCCATAATGTGCTTAAAATCATGAAAAATAAGATAAATGTATTTTCCTTCTGTGGTATAAATGATATTTAAAATATACTCAGGAGGGGCACCTGGGTGCCTTAGTCGTTTAAGTGTCTGCTTTTGTCTCAGGTCATGATCTCAGGGTCCTGGGATTGAGCCCCGTATCAGGCTCCCTACTCAGTAGAGAGTCTGCTTCTCCTTCTGCATTTCCTTCTCCCTCTCTCTCTCTCTCAAATAAATAAATAATCTTTTTAAAAAATAAAAATAAAATATACTCAGGAAACACCAGAAACTGTATTGTTCTGTTACAGATTATGAACTGTCATTAGTCAAAAGCAAAAAAAAAAAAAAAATCACACTAACTTCTTGATGTGATATTATCTGATTGCCAGAGATTAGCAGAAATACAGTAGTCCCCCCCTTATTTGTGGGAAATAAATTCCAAGACCCCCAGTGGATGCCTGAAATCACAGATAGTACTGAACCCTCTATGTACTTTTTTTCCTATACATAAATACTTATGGTAAAGTTTAATTTATAAATTAGGCATATATATTAGCATAACTAATAATAAAATACAACAATTATAACAATATACTGTAATAAAAGTCATCAGAGGGAGAAAAACCATGAGAGACTCTTAACTCTAGGAAATAAGCTGACGGTTGCTGGAGGGGAGGTGCATGATGGGATGGGGTAACTGGGTGGTGGGCATTAAGGAGGGCACATGATGTGATGAGCACTGGGTGTTATACACAACTGATAAATCATTGAACACTACATCTGAAACTAATGATGTACTGTAAGTTGGTTAACTGAATTTAAATTTAAAAAAATTTAAAAAGCTATATGAATTGGGTTTCTCTCTCTCAAAATATCTTCTTGTACTATACTAACACTTCTTCTGGTGATGATGTAAGATAGTAAAATGCCTATGTGATGAGATACAGTGAGGTGGATGATGTAGGCATGCAACATAGTGTTAGGCTACTATTCACCTCCAACAATACATCAGAAGGAGCATCATCTGCTTCCAGAATGTGGTTGACCACAGGTAACTGAGACCACAGAAAGCAAAACCACAGGCAAGGGGGGACTACTGTACTAAACTTCTGTAGTGTTCATCTATAACATGGGATAATGTAACTACCTCATGAGGTTTGTTGTGAAGATTTAATGCGATAAAACAGGGATCAGCAAACTATAGAGCATGAGCCAAATCTGGTCAACCACCTGTTTTTTTACATTCCACCACGTAAGAAGTGTTTTTACATTTTTAAATGGTTTTTAGAAAGCAAAAGAATAAAGATATTTCATAACATATGAAAATTATGTGAAATTCAAATTTCTGAATCCATAAATACAGTGATATTGGAACATAGCTACACTCATTCATTTTTGTATTGTCTGCTTTTGTATTTGTATGGCTACTTTCACACTACTACAGCAGTGCTGAGTAACTCAAGCAGAGCCTGCATATGACCTTCAGCACCTAAACTATTTACTGTCTGGCCCTTAGGAGAAGAAATTTGCTGACCTCTGAAATAAGCATGAAAATCATTTAGTACAATACGAAGCATGTGGCAGGGGCTCAATAAATGATATTCATTTATGTAAGTGCAGCTTTAGCATATTCATATATATTACATGGACTAAAAATTTTTGGTCCCCCAAGTGCTGTTCATGACTACAATATTTAGTATGGAGAGACCCACTGGGCCACACTGGGTCACTAAAAGGCTTTCTCCATCCCTCCCCAGCTCCGCAGGACTTGCTTCCATGCACCTTCTGCTCTGCAGAGAGGGTGGAGGGGCATCTTCTGTGTGCCTCACCCATTGCTTTCAATGCTGGTTTAGAATATTGCTCAAAAACACTCCTTTCCTCCTCCACCATCTCCATGGATGGAGTATACTTTGGGAATTACCAAATGACTTGCTTCGGAATGGAATATGAGCAGACACATCATGATCTATTGGAGTCCTCATTTTCAGAATAGTCATTCTAGACCTCAGTTGCAAGGGAAGCAAAACTCATTAGAATTAGAAACAATCCACTAACAAACAGGCCACCTAAAAAGTTAGTCCCCATTTCAAACTTTCATAGCCACAGGGGTCATTCCTGCCCATCAGATTAAAACCTCAATCTTCCCTTTCAGATGAAACAGTATTTCTGCCTGATTGGACGAAAGGTCTACCCAGCTAGCCCAGATATCTGCAGCCCAAACAGTCACTGAGGTTCCATTTTTGGTCTACATAATATTGAAATGTATGATGCACAAATATTAAGCTTCAGTAAAATTTATTCTTTCTGCCAGCCACATGGAAAAGAAAAGTTCTGGTGCAAACATAAAATGCAGTCAGCTGGTGTTACAGCTCATTTTTGCATGGAATCAGCTTCAGATTTTTATCTAGACTAGATTGTTTCCAAATTCATATGTTTAAAAGTGAGGAAAGAGAGAAATTGGGTTTATAGTCATTTTAGCAGTAAAAGGTCTATGGGCCATATTGACACCATCTTGAGACCCCTAATCTCTCAGCTACTAAGTAATTTGAGGACAAAAAAAATAGATGAATGTGTTACCATTTATTGGCCCACTGAATTTGGGCTGGGTAAAATATCTTCCAAGAGGAGGCCCCAAACATCACTCCATGGATTTCCTACTGGGCAGGGTATGCTTCTCACCATCATTCTCTAACTGCATAAAGAATGGAACCATGTCACCAAAGAAGAACAGGGAATCCTACTTAGAAAGGACCTTGCCTCTGAAGATTCGACACCAGTAGAATTCTTGGCTCAATTATGTAATGAAATTATCCAAATGCTTTTCTACTAACACAATCCACTCTGCCCAGACTTCCTTCATTCCTGGTTCATCATTTTAATAATGTTTTTAACTTTCAAAAAATTTCTTGGTTTTAAAAATCTTCTAATGTAAATATTCAAAGCCAATTCAAGTCTTGACCTGCTTCTTTGCCAAGGGCACTTTGATTGCTATTTTCTATTGACAAGAAAGGGTTTATTTCCATGTCTTAGCAGTTAGACAGGCATAAATGAATAAATTAGCATTTGCCTACATTTAAATCTTATAACCTAAACTACTGGACAGCTGACTCCAATTGATTTATTATTGCTCAGCATTATTGTCTGCCAAATGAAGCCAAATGTTAATGTAAAGGACAAGTTACTAACCAAAAAATGATGTGTCGGTGCCCTGGTTTTTGAGTTCCGAACTCTTCCTGTGGCCCATGATTGAGGACTGGGAGATCCTGATTTTCTTCTGCTGCATGCTTTAATATGTCTGTTTGATATGCCCAGTCCATTCTCGGGCCATCTATCTGAGGTCTTGGGCTCCCATAGATTGTGAAGTTGGGTTTTGACTCTAGTTTATCTCATTATCCAAAAGCCAGATATACCCAAATACATTTAGCCAGTACCCAGAAGCCCCAGTGATTGTGGTTTCTGAGAGTGAAACCCATCATCTCTCACATCACACCCTCCACCTACACACAGAATCCCAGCAGCCTAAATATTTATGTGCTTTGATAGACATCATCCATCCTCATCCATATATAGACTTATTTTTCTCACTAGATATTCAGAAAATTACACTGCCCAGCACTCTTGCAGTTAGACAGGGCCATATGACTGGTTCTGGCCAATAAAATGCGAGAAGTGATCTGTGTCATTATAGGCTGAGGAGGTGACAAGACACTATATGATTCTTCAGTCTCTCCCCCGTCTGTCTCTTACCCAGCTGGGACAGAGACATTCCAGGTGGTGGAGCTGCTGTCAGGTTGGTCCCTGAGTGACTATATGGGCAGAGATCCACCACCACCCTACCCCACACTCCGTGCCCCACCCTGCCCACTCAAATTAGATGTGCAGCTTAAGAAGAAAGGAAGCTTTATGGTATAGGCCCCTGAGATTCCAGGCCAATATGTTCTTGCAGCATACCATAGCCTATCCTGACTAACATGGTAGCAGTTGTCTCAATTAAGTGATGTATATCTCAGAGGAATTCCTTTTGCAATGACTCCTATGTCATTGTTGCTTGATTCTCATGGAAAAAGTCACCTTCACTTACTCCCTCCCAGTCAAGACCTGAGGTTGACTTCAAAGGATAAATAGGATTTGGAAAGATGAAGAAAGGGAACAGAGTATCCCACACCAGAGAAATTGGTTGAGTTATTCCAACCATTGCAGAAAATAGTATGATTTAATAAACACATTTCTTTGGTGAAAATGGTAGATGAAAATGAAAGATGCTCAGTGCCAACTCAGCCTTCCCTTAGTGGGTGGGGGCATGAACAATCACAAACTACACGTGGTGGGTGGGTGTGAACATACGTGTCATGAGAAACATCACTTACATTTGCCACTGTCCAGAGAAGGACAAAAGCAAGAAAGATAACATAATTTCTGAATTTCCTTAGGGAAAAAATTTACTCAATATAAGATTTTTTTAAGTAGAAAAATTGAGATTAAAGTATAGAATTATGAATAGAAAGAAATACAACATTTTTTAGCATTCTAGTATATTCCCAACACTACTGAAATCACCTTAAATGAATTCCTCAGGGGCACCTGAGTGGTTCAGTCGTTAAACATCTGCCTTCGGCTCAGGTCATGATCCCGGGGTCCTGGGATCGAGCCCCGCATCAGGCTCCCTGCTCAGCGGGGAAGCCTGCTTCTCCCTCTCCCACTCCCCCTGCTTGTGTTCCCTCTCTCACTTTGTCTCTCTCTGTCAGATAAATAAATAAAATCTTTTAAAAAAAATAAATGAATTCCTCCTAACAACATGTGAAGTAGGAGGAATTATCTTTATTTTATAAATTTGTAAAACTGAGACACAGAGTGGTTAAATAAGATCTCACTGTAAGTGGTGAAGCCAGGATTTAAATACAGAAGTCTGGCTCCAAAGTTTATGCTGGTGTGGAGACTGATACATACATACTCTTGAGTTTGATTAATACATATGAACAATCACATTTCCCTTTGGTAACACCAAAACTCTGGAAATCATCCTCCTTGGGCTTTGGCCAGCCTCTCTCCATCAGGCAAAGTCTTGAGTCTCTCAACTCACTAAAGGCTTCTGTTATTTCTATCATGTGTTCAATATTTTGGAGGAACAGTAAAATGTTTTTTACAATTAATGATCTTTATTTAAGTCTTTTTAAAAAAACTTTTTATTATGAAATTTTCAAACATCCAGTAAAGAAAGGAATAGTACAGTGAACTCCCATATACCCATCATCCTCTATCTCCTCACAATCCATTTACCTCCTCAAGTCCCCACTCACATACCCAATTCTGACTTCTGCATCCACCATGCCATTGAAGTTCATCAAGTTACAATAACCTCCTTTGAATCACAATCCAAGGGATGTTTTCCAACTTTCTTTAATTTTTTGAGAACTTTCTCTATGCCAGGTACAATTCTGAGCCCTTTTTATACACTATTCCATTTAATCTTCAAAACAATATTGAGATAGGTACTATTATGATCACCATTTTCAAAATGAGGAAACCGACTGGCAAACCTTCTTCATTTCGAGGAAAGAAAATGAGGCATAGAGAGAGTAAGTAAATTTGACCTGGCTCACACAATTGGTAAGGGGTAGAACCTGGACTGGAAACGAGGTCTGTCTGACTCTGAAGCTCATATTATTTACCGGAGCTCTCTCCTCCCTGGCTTTCAGTACACCACTCTCTCCTAGAGTTACTCATCTCCTCACCCTCTTTTGTCTCCTCTATCTATCTTCTAGTGTCAATGTGCTCTATGGTGTTGCCCTCAATGCTCTTCTCTCTTATACTCACTCCCTCTGAAGGACCTCACTCACGCCTGATGCTTCAGTTGTTTCCTATATGCCAATGACTTCTGATCTGTGATTCTGGCTTGTATCTCTTGCAAAGTTTCCAATCCCAACATTCTCACTGCCTACTCGGCATCACCTCTTGAATGTCTCACAGGAGCCCTGAACTCAGCATGTCCATTCATCCTATTACCCTCAAAATCTACTTCTCCTGTTGTTGTTGCTGTCACACAACTGTCCACCAAATCCTATATATTCTGTCTCTGAAATCTTTTTGCGAATCTGCCCCCTTCTCTCTGTCCTTTTAGTTCAAATCCATACCATTTTTCCTTGGAGTATGGCAAATACTTAATTATAACCCACCTTGTATCCTTCAGTTCATTCTCCAAAAATTTTTCAGATTGGTTTTTTTTAATACAGATTTTATCACATTACCTTCTTACTTAAAATGCTTCAAAAATTTCCCATAACCTTCCAGATAAAATCCAAATTCCTTATGATGGTCTACAAGACCCTTCCTAGCCTAGCCTGGTCCTAAAACACCTGTCAGATTTGTACCTCACCACTACTTATTTGCACTCAATTCTTTAGCCACATTGTTTTTCCCTGAAATTACTCTTAAGTGTTTATAGTCTACTATATTTCCACTTCATCTGCATAATGTCTAAATTGTCCTTCTACTCATCCCTTCCTCTGCCCCCTGCCACCATACACCAACACAAGCTTACATATTTTCTACTTAGCTAATTCTAAGTCATCTTTCAAGACCTAGTTCAAGAGTCATCTTCAAGGACCTTCTCTGACCACCCTCTCTCCCCCCCAGTCCAGGTTTGGGGTCCCTCCTTCATGCTTCCACGGCACTCTGGACTTTGGAGGCAGAATCTGTAAGTTATTTACTCAATATCTTTTCCCCTCTTCCTTCTTACTAGCAGAACTCCAATTCTGTTTAGTGTACAATGAGTCCAGTTAAAAATACTCATTTTCCCAGACTCCTTTGGGCCAAGGGAGAGCAAGGGACCTGCTTTGGTCAATGGTATGTCAGTAGAATTCTGTTGGGTGGGGCTTCTAGAAAGCTATGGTTTTCCTAATAAAAACAGATGGACTTAGCTGGCCCAGCCATATCATTTACCCTTTCCTTGTCTTCCTGCCCAGAACATGGTCAGAGCACCCAGAACTAGAACAATCATCTTGTATCTGTGAGGATGAAACCTCAGACACAGAGGATGGAAGAGCAGGAGTTGGACAGAGCCTGGTATTGCTTGACTTCCTTGAGCATTTGGACCAGCCTTAGACTGCATTCCCCTGGACTTCTTGTTATAAGAGAAAAATACACCTCCATTGGGTTAAGCCACTACTGTTGGGTTCCTCTTGTCTGTAGTCCAACACAGTTCTGGTTGATAAACTCTCCCTTTTTCTTATCACTTATCACATTTAATTGTTTGTAGTTACCCATTGTCTGAGTCTATCAGCAGATAATAAAATTCATGAAAACATGGCTCTTTTTATCAGACTCTTCTTCTGCCTTATCTCACATCGTCTTGGTCCAGCTTTGGCTTTCATGGCAACCAGCAGATGAAAACTGACAGTGCCTCTCTTCGCTTTCTACGGGGGGTCCTTTGCCTCTGCTAGACAACTCCAGGAGTCACTTAGCCATTCCGATTCTTACACAAACTTAGAAGTGAAGGGAATTAACACCGTCAAAGGTGATCCGTATTCAAGGGATTGAATATTGCCCACTTTCATATTTCAAGGGGGCAATGTTGAGGGGCCTCCTAGACAGTTCTCAGGGGGTCCCAGAGGGACTGAACCCTAGTTACCCACAATGATAAGCCAGCTCAGTAACCCTTAGGTTCTTTCCCTGTTTCATTATTTACAGTTCCCACTTTTGTTTATTTCCCAAACTAAAACTTCCTACCAGCAAGCCCTTCTCACTCAGTCTCTGCTTTTGGAGGGGACATGAACTAAGACAGCTGTGACTTTGTATCTTACCAGCACTTTAGTGTGGTGCCCAGTTCTCAACAAATATTTGTTCACTGACGCATAACTGAATAAATGGACTTCTTTTCCAACTATACCTCTTTGTGAAAACTGCTTTGTATTTCATTAAAACACTATAATCATTTGAAACATTAGGGGTAGAGTTTAATAGCTGCTAACTTCTACATAAAATACTAGCCGCAGAGGAGAGAGAGAAACATAACAGCAGGATCTACCCAGATTCCAACCAGTGAGGTTTCACAACTTATTACGACCAACCAGGTAAGGATCCCTGAATTATGGATATGAAATGTACTGTCCCAAACACAATGACGCTTAAGGTCTAAGCCTTGGCCTATTAATGGTTTGAACATTTAAGCAGACAAAAGTCTTAAAATATTATCAAAATTAAAAGATTTAGTTAGGAAATCAGCAACAGCTACGACACTACAATCATGTTTTCCCAAACAATGTGACCCCAGTCCCAAAATAAATCTTCAAATCTAAAACAGCTATAATAATATGCCAACCGATCATTTTATATTATCATACAATCAGAAGAGAAGTAACTAGTTTTTAGGATAATAAAAGAAATGTTAGCCATGGGCTTTGTTTTTAGATCTATGATTTAATAAAAATTCATGTGTCCCTTTCTATTTATTTTTAAAAAGAGATAAAAACCTACCACATAAAATGCCTCTAGGTCTATGCACAGTGCCTTAGAAGTAAAATATGTATATACACATATTAATGGCTATAGCCTCAGCTCATCCAAAGAGCTCCTCCTACTGGATTTTGTTTTTTCAAAATATAAAAGAGAGTCTGAATTCAGAGAGGAGCTTTCGCTGAAGAACCAGAGCATGACAAAATCAAGGAGTAGGAACCAAGAGAGTTAATGCCTCCAAGTCAGAGCTGGGTCTCTGATGCCCTGAGCAAGATGAGCTGGGTCTCTCTCTGATGCCCAAAAAGTAACTAGCTTGCCTAAAACTGAACAGTTACCAGGTGCCAGAGCCAAGATATGAACCTTTATCTCTCTAACTCAGAAGCCCATGCTCTTTCTACTCCCCACCACCTCCCCCCACCCCCCCACACACACAGTAGGGGGAGAAAAGGGAGAAACAGCATGTACAGACATACATTAAAAACATCCTGGCATGATAAACCTCCATGCTCTCAGAAACCAAAGCCATCCAACCACAGAATGGACTCTCTTATAAGATGAAATTCCATCCCCGGAAATGTTTATGCAAATGTTGACATCTGTCTGCCCACGGAGGAAGACCTAAGGTGAAAGTTCAGCCTACCTGACCTCCAGAGGCCCTTAAATCGAGAGATAGGAATATTCCACAGACCACCTGGGCTTCCACAGTAACACAGGTACTCAGAAGTTACATGTAGCCATAGAATGGAGGGCTGCTTAGGATTGGTTTTGTGTCTGTGATGACATCATCAGTTCTTTAAAGAAAAAAATCAAGTCTCACCCTCTCTGCCATCCTGGGTCAAGGTCATGCATAACCTTTCAGAGACAAATGTAATGACCATTTCTCTTCTCTGCTGTCCTCTTACTGTATTTCCCAGCAGTGGTATACACTTCCTTCCTAAAACACTTTTTTCTTTTGGTTTCCATAACACCAGAGTCCTCCAGCTTTCCACCTACCTTGCTGGCTATTCTTTCTCCATCTCTTTTGCTGGCTCCTCCTTCTCTTCCCAACCTCTGAATTGCTGTGACAATTAGCATGCAGCTCTGGACCATCTTCTCTTGGATCTACACTCTCTCCTAAGGTCAGCTAGTTCAGTCCCTGGTCTTCAAATACCATCCATGTGCAAATAATGCCCACAACTATATCTTCAGCTCTGACAGATCTGATTTTGATGTCCAATAAACATGGGAAACTAACCGCTTTTGAATCAAACTCTAAATTTCCATCCCCTAAAATTCTTCTTTCCCACCTCAGTTGATTGCTCAAGACAAATACCTCTCCCTCAATCCCCACATCTAATCCATCAGTATATTCTATTATTTCTCCCTTCAAAGTATATTTTAGAATCAACCACTTCTCTGCACTTCCACTATTTCCACTTTAGTCCAAAGATCCTGGACTCACCTGAAATAGCCCAAAGTGTCTTCCTGTTCCCACTCTTGCTCCTAGTCATTCTCCTCACAGTGACTGAAACAATTTCTTTTGACTCTTCAACAGTTTCTTCACTACACATAGAATAAAACCCTAACTCCTCACCAGGGCCCTACAAGATCCCACAGAGCCCATTCCTGCCTGCCTCTCCTTCCTTATCTTCCATTCTCCCATCCTATACACTACACTCCAGCTATAAGGGCTCCTTCCAGGGGCGCCTGGGTGGCTTAGTCGTTAAGCGTCTGCCTTTGGCTCAGGTCATGATCCCAGCGTCCTGGGATCGAGCCCCACATTGGGCTCCCTGCTCGGCGGGAAGCCTGCTTCTCCCTCTCCCACTCCCCCTGATTGTGTTCCCTCTCTCACTGTCTCTCTCAATTTGTCAAATAAATAAATAAAATTTTTTAATTTAAATTTTAAAATTTTAAATTAAAAAAAAATAAGAGCTCCTTCCAGTGCCTTGAACATGCCAAGTTTGCTGCTGCCTCAGGGCCTTTGCACTTGCTATTTCCAGTGTTTGGGATGCTTTTCTCCCTTACCTTCTTATAATTGACTCCATCTTATTAAATAACACTCCCTCAGAGAAGCCTTTTCTTACCCACACCCCTCACTCTCAACCACATTACCTATTTTATCTTCTTTGTAGACTCTATGTAAATTTGTTTATTGTCTTTATTCCCACTGAAAAGTAAGCTCTAAGAGAGCTAGGAATTGGTCCATCATGTTCACCATATCCCAGTGCCCAGAATGATGTCTAGCACAAAATAAGTGCTCAATAAATATTTGTTGAAAAAACAAATACAAGTATTGGTTTTTATTCAACTGACTCTAGTGATGGTTTTATCCCACAACTAGAGTTACAGGTGATAAAAACTTGTCATAGACAAGTGATTACAGAGTCCTGAATTGCCCAAGTGACTTACTAGTGACGCTGGAAGAGATTGTAGCTAGTAACTCTCAGATTCAATTCCTTTTGTTTTGCATCCTCAATTTCTTAATGTAGGGAATTTTAATGTTTAAATGATGAACTGATCTGTTCCTTTCTGGCACAGCGTTCTTATATGAAACAAAGAGATATCAAGGCAGAAAGCCTGAAAATGGTGCCCATTTAGATCAAGACGTGAATTATCCTATTTGTATTGTCAGATATATGTCTTCTTCCCCTAGGAAACTATCCAGAGTAATGTCATGAGCCACTTCCAATTTCATGTGAAAAACACCCATGTGGACATTCTCTGCAATTCCTAGTGAGTTCATAGTTCCACTGTAAGCACGATTCCTAAAATGTCCACTGTTTTTTCGATATTAAAGTAAATCTTATAAGGAGGATACGATTAGGTGTTATCAATATAAAGAGAAAATAATCATTCTTAATCACGACTGCATTAGGTGAAAAAATGACTTCCTTTCATTGGATTTTGGTTTAAACCATTGTACTGAAATTGGCTTCTGAAAAGTTGTCTCAGGTAACTTATTTACAGCCACGATATGGAAAAACACAATTTGCCACCAGTATCCGATTATTTCTACACTGCTCGGTTATGTGTGACCTGAATAAATAAGGCCCGCTGGTTTAATAGGATGAGAAGCCTGCTAAGATATGTAGAAGCAAAGATAAAACCTCTTGTCTATTCTCTCCAAGAAGATAAATTTGTTAGATGGAGGTCATGATAGTCAGAGGTCATATATCGTGATACTTCCCAAAGCAGTTTGTCTGCCCAGAGCCTTTCCATGCAGAGTCCTACTTTGAAGGGACACACAGGGTGAAGTCAGGGGACTGGCTTACAAAAAGCGACTCAGGAGGAAAAATCTATTTTTTGTCATAGGCATCTGAATGCCTCAGAAAAATGTATTTCAAGATGGAATTATCTGGATTATATTTCATCATTTTCCCACATTTCCTTTTGCATATCTAATCACAACTGAATATTTCATTTCCAACTCCTCTATTAGTGGTGCAACTATGAATTAATTTCATTTTCCCTGTTGGTAGCCAGCTACATTGTTTGATAAGGCTTTAAAAGATTCTTAGAGAAAGGGTGCCAGAATCAGCTGAAATACCACATCTCTAGAGAAGAAAGTCTACAGATTACTCTGGCTTAGTGAGAACTTCCCAGCCATTGAAATTACTGAAAAACACTGGCAATTCTTCATCCTTCAAACTCCAAATCCTTTGACCAATCCCCTGATATAGATATCCACATCCTTCCTTTGCTTTTGTTCACCTAACAAGTGACATGAAGATATGATGCACTGATGAGATGAAATTGAGTGTATGTGTGTGTGTGTGCACTTGCGTGTAAAAAGGAGGACATCTGTTTTCCCACGGTGTGTCAAAGATGTATGATTCTTAATGACTTCTATCAAGGATTTATTCATAATCAAATGTTGACATTTCTCATCCTCCAAGCATCTGAGCCATACTAAATTAATGGAAGAAAAAGGTAATTGTTCACTAGGGGAACAAAACAGAATGCCACATTAAGAAACCGTTGGAAAGACACATGAAAAAGTGCTCAACATCGCTCGGCATCAGGGAAATCCAAATCAAAACCTCAATGAGATATCACCTCACACCCGTCAGAATGGCTATAATTAACAAGTCAGGAAATGACAGATGTTGGCGGGGATGCGGAGAAAGGGGAACCCTCCTACACTGTTGGTGGGAATGCAAGCTGGTGCAACCCCTCTGGAAAACAGTATGGAGGTTCCTCAAACGGTTGAAAATAGAGCTACCATACGATCCAGCAATTGCACTACTGGGTATTTACCACAAAGATACAAATGTAGGGATCCGAAGGGGTACGTGCACCCCAATGTTTATAGCAACAATGTCCACAATAGCCAAACTGTGGAAAGAGCCAAGATGTCCATCGACAGATGAATGGATAAAGAAGAAGTAGTATATATACACAATGGAATATTATGCAGCCATCAAAAGGAATGAGATCTTGCCATTTGCAACGACGTGGATGGAACTGGAGGGTGTTATGCTGAGGAAATAAGTCAATCAGAGAAAGACATGTACCATATGACCTCACTGATATGAGGAATTCTTAATCTCAGGAAACAAAAGGAGGGTTGCTGGAGTGGTGGGGGGGTGGGAGGATGGGGTGGCTGGGTGATAGACATTGGGGAGGGTATGTGCTATGGTGAGTGCTGTGAATTGTGCAAGACTGTTGAAACACGGATCTGTACTTCTGAAACAAATAATGCAACATATGTTAAGAAAAAAAAAAAGAAGAAGAAGATAGCAGGAGGGGAAGAATGAAGGGGAGTAAATCGGAGGGGGAGACGAACCATGAGAGACGATGGACTCTGAAACACAAACGGAGGGTTCTAGAGGGGAGGGGTGTGGGGGGATGGGTTAGCCTGGTGATGGGTATTAAAGAGGGCACATTCTGCGTGGAGCACTGGGTGTTATGCACAAACAATGAATCATGGAACACTACATCAAAAACTAATGATGTAATGTATGGTGATTAACATAACAATAAAAAATTATTTAAAAAAATAATAATAAAAAATAAATGTAAAAAAAAGGAAACGTTGGAAACTCTGTTATCCGCTAACATCACCCTACCCTAAAAATTGGAGGAATGAGATCACAGGAATTAAAGTTACATTCCCATCCTAACTAACAGCATTTTTACCTCCTCATCTGAATTGTAAAGTCTTCTACAATAGGGCCTGTGTCATACCTCTGGGTCCTACCCAATGCCCTACAGACAGAAGAAGCTGAATATGTTTTGGGATGATGATGATGAAAATGAACCAATTTCCTTAATTCCTGCTATGAAATATGTTCCTTATATGTAGTCATCAGACCCATGTTTCTCAAAACATTTCCACAAAAGGTACAGCACGTCTTGGCAATATTGAGGGTGTTCTATTAAAGACAGAGGGAGGGGGCACCTGGGTGGCTCAGTTGGTTAAGCGACTGCCTTCGGCTCAGGTCATGATCCCAGGGTCCTGGGATCAAGCCCCACATCGGGCTCCCTGCTCGGCCAGAAGCCTGCTTCTCTCTCTCCCACTCCCCCTGCTTGTGTTCCCTCTCACGCTGTCTCTCTCTCTATCTCTCTCTCTGTCAATTAAATAAATAAATGAAATCTTTAAAAATAAATAAATAAATAAATAAATAAATAAAGACAGAGGGAGAGAAGGCTCATCAGCCAATCAAGATTAAGAAACCTGAGTTGTACAAAGTTAAATGTTTCACTGCCACAGAATTTCTTAAGAAGCTTTAGAACATTTTCCTGTGTTGTGAAACTCTAAAAGACCATTAAGGTTTGCAACATTTCGCAAAAGTTGTTTCATAAGGAAAACTTAAGAAACCTTGAAGGGCACCAGTGTCTTTCAGAAGGAAGTTTCGGAACCACTGCATTAGACAAATGTTAAAGCGATACACCGTTTGCAAGAACAGTGTCCATGGAAATACGTCCTTTCCCACAGTGTTTTTGCTTTGTTTTGTTTTTATCTGTAAACAGATGAAAATAACACCTACCTCACAGGGATTGTCATGAGACTGAAGTGAAATCAAACATATAAGTTGCCAAGCCTTGCACAAAGCAGGTCCACAGTGAATACTCCTTCTCTGTCCACATAGCAGTAGTGTGGCGAAAATAAAATTGTCCTGAATTTAACTAGACCCATACACACTTTTGAGGACTGAACTATGGCACATGACACTCCGTTCTCTGGTTTAGGAGTCAAGTCAGGCCAGCCACAGCCGTCTCCCACCCAAGTGGGATTTTTACTTCCTTCACTTGGCAAAACTCCACCGGCCAATGCCTTTGTTAATTAGAACTCTGATCCCTCCCACAATCACACACACACTTGCAGAGACCCAAGCGTTTAAGCCTAAACCAGAAGCACAGTACTTCCAATTGCCAAAATGGGCTAAAAGTACACTTCTTAGCCAAAGATCGTGGGGCAAAAGAAATAGATCATTTATGGCAATGAGAGTGCTGAACAGCACTAGAACTGTGTTTAGTTTCTGATCTCCTTTAGCTACACTGCATGGTAAGGTCGACTATAACAAATATTTCAATAAAATCTAAGTTGCACAAAGCATTGCAAAAAGGAGGCTTTTCATCAGTGATACATTGGCACCCTCTGCTGGCCAGATTTTCCAACAGCTCAGATTGTACAATACTGCCTTTCCTTTCCTTTCCCTTGTTTTGCTCTTGTCTTCTTTTAAGAACATGCAGTGTTATGCTTTGGTTCCATTTTTTACAAATAAATTAGTAAAAATTATCAGTTGAATGGTCATCAGAATGCACAGAATTGTGTTTCAATCCTCACCTCAAAGAGGTGTTCTGGTCAAAAAAAGAAATTTCCTATTGAGCTATAATAGGAAGCATGTTATTGCTCTTTAAATTGTAAAATATTCAATAAAAGGCATTTTGCATAAGCATCCTGCTAGCAGAGAATATAGGTTCCAATTTTTACTAATTATAGATATCATTTACTGCTCATTTTACATGGCCTATTGTTAGAGTTGCCAGATTTAGCAACTAAAAGTATGTACCATGCACTTGCATGGGATATACTCATACTAAATACTTATACAAAAACAATTACTAAGTCATTGAGTAAAAAAGCATTCACTGTTAATCTGAAATTCAAATTTAACCGGGTTTCCTGTATTTTATCTGGCAAACTTACCCATTTTCACATGTACTCTGAATTTCATAATCAAAATTTTTTCTCTTGTGATAGTGTTTGCCCTACCAAAATAATAAATAAAAGCAAAAACATTTCTTTCTCTGTTTTCTATTTCTTCCCTCACATTTTGGGAGACACCAAATAGGTCTTAATATATCAAAACTTAAAGCAAGATTGAATTAGCTGGGTCAGCCAGGCATGAGATTAAAAATACATCTTTTTCTTTAAAAAAAAAAGTTATTCAATTAATGAATGGATTGGATGACAGAAATCCTGAGTTCCTAGGCTTCCTTTATGCAGCAACAAAGATATTATATGAAATATATTAAATTTTGTTTTGTTTTGTTTTTAGAATGGTAAATTTGAAAATAAGGGCACCTGGACGCATCCTGCTTTTAAGGCAGTGACTCTCAAGCCTACATGGTAGAGTTGCCTGTGGAAGTTTTAAAACTCAAGGATCCCCAGGCTCCACCTGAAGGCCAATTAAATCAGAATCCCTGAGGTTGGAATCCCAAGGAACCCAAAGGCTTAAAAGCAGCCCAGGCAATTTGAATATGCAGCTGGGGTGGCCAACCACTGTCCTGAGGCCATCCAGTCCCTTCAGGGAATACTTCTTGCTTTTGATGTGCAGGTGAATCAATACAGATTAATTTAGTAGAATCTGGGCATTTCTAACTAGATTCCAGTTGATGCAGTTACTTCCAGGCAAAGGACCACACTTTGAGGAGCAAGATTTTACGAGAGGCCAGAAAAGAAAGAGCAATTTGTTTCAATATGGAGTCATAAGTCTGTGTGAACTGAAAATGCAGATCACTTACAACCACATTGCTATAATGAAAACTGCCATAGAAACGAAGGAAGGGAGGGACGGTGAAAGAAAAACTTATCTTGGGGTGCCTGGGTGGCTCAGTCGGTTAGTCATCTGCCTTCAGCTCAGGTCATGATCCCAGGGTCCTGGGATCAAGTTGAGTCTGCTTCTCCCTCTGCCTCTGCCCCTCCCCTAGCTTGTGTGCTCTCCCTCGCTCTCACTCTCTCTCTGTCAAATAAATTAAATTAAAAATTAAAAAGAAAAGAAAAAAGAAAAACTTATCTTAATAGTTCGGCAATGGGTTACTGTCTCCTCTCCCGTTATCCTACTGTTTTCTATCATAATGTCCTTCATAGACCAAAAGGAGTTAATATTTGCTCCCTGGCTACTTTTTCAAAAAACAGTACGAGGATTATATTAGATCATTTTATATGCAGCATCTCAAATATGCCATAATTTAAAGCATACACGCTTAGATCATATTAGAATTTAGTTCATAGTTCATTTCCATAGAACCTTTTTTAACCAATTTAAAAATGTCTGTCGGAGCTGAAAGCAGCAATATGCGGATGGTGCAACCATGTGAAGCTGATCAAATCAAGCCTTGAAAGTGTAATTGGTAAATCTCCTCATGTGCTTTTGAAAAATTAATCGAGACAGGTTGGGTGAACCTTTGCTGAGAGTCTCTTTAGGACAAATGACTTGGTTCCCAATGTATTGTCATAAAGGAAAACTCCAGCTGCAAATCCCAAGGTGACCCATTTATCTCGCTTGGATGGAGCATAATGACTTCTTAAGCACTGCAAATAATTCTGCTGGTTTAAAATCAATTTGGTTGAAACAATTAAATGAAACTATTTGATCCTACAGGTTCAAAACCCATCCATTTGACTCAGACATTAATATTTTAATATGGAAACAGCCACCATAATCTTCCAATGCCTTCTAATAATGTTCTGTAGGGATATGTTGTCTTTAAAATCTCTGCTGAATTAGTCATGAGAATCGGTATTAGAATATTTATTCCTCCAGCACTCATAAAGCAATTGAAGCTAATGCCTCTCTAAGGCCTTTTGCATGTGTTCACCAGAGAAGGCAGAGAAGCTACAAGTGGTGCCTCAGTTCCACCAGATGGTCAAGCTCCCCATCGACCACTGTCAAAGGTGCAAGGCCGACTTGGAACACACAGGTGTGGCCAACGATATTTTCAGTTCTCAGTTTAATGACTCAGTCAATGGTTATGTAACACAGGTGACCACTCCCCCTCTTGGAACTCTTCAGTTTTTCTTATAGGACACCGCTCCTTCCGGTCTCTCTGACCACATTTTCTCCATCTCTTTGTTCTCTGACAAAATCTTCAATGCTGGTATTCCCCAATTTCTAATCCGCTGCCCTCTTCCCTTCCCCTTTACTTATCCCCCCTCTCTGTATGGCTTCAACTCTCACCCATAAGGTGATAACTCCATCTGTAACTCCAGGCCTGGCTTCTCCTCCAAGGTCTAGACCCATGCTGTTCAATAGGGGAGCTGCTAGTTACAGGTGGCTAAGAAACGTAATTAAAATTAAATAAAATTTGAACTTCCTCAGTCACACTAGCCACGTTTCAATACTCAATCATGTATGTCTAGCGTACACCACACTGGGCAGTCCAGAGAAAGCACATATCCATCATCACAGAGAGTTCTACTGGACAGTGACAGCTAGATTATAACAGCGAGTAAAGATGTGCCAGGCTCTCTGCCAGGTCTACCACAGGGAAACTAATTTAATCCTCAGATGGAACTTCTGAGGTCCTTACAGTAGTCAACATTATAGAGACAGGAAGTAGAATGTTGGTTGCTGGGGGTGGTCAGGGAAAGGAGATTGGGGAGTTATTGTTTAATGAGTGTAGAGTTTCCATTCTGCAGGACAAAAACAGTCCTGGAGATGGAGGGTGGTGTTTCTGGCACAACAGTACGAAAGTACTGAATACCACTGAACCGTACACTTCAAAATGGTTAAGATGGGGAATTTTGTGTGTATGGCGGCACAATAAGAACAAACAAACAGGACAGATACAGTATGCACTGCAGGAAATGGGTATTTGGGATTCCTCACTATCACAGATAACTTGAGCCAGCACTAAGACTACTGAGAGAGAATCCAATTTAAATGGGAACTTTAGGGTAGACAGTTAAAGAAGGAGGGGCACCTGGGTGGCTCAGTCCATTAAGCTTCTGCCTTCGCATGTCAGGTCTTGATCCCGGGGTCCTGGTATCAAGCAAACCCTGAGCCTGGGTGGGCTCCCTGCTCAGCGGGGAGTCTGATTCTCCCTCTCCCTGTGACCCTCCCCCCACTTGTGCTCTCTCACATGCATGCGCTCTCTCTCTCAAATAAATAAATAAAATCTTAAAAAAAAAAAAAAGATGTGCCTGGAACTACGGCTTGAAAAGTGAAACTAATTCAATGGAAATAAATTTGTCATATATTTAACAACATCCAGGTTAACACTGCAACTATTTGTTCAAATTTGGAACAAAAACTCATTGGTTATTTGATATAAGTTTGGAAAAAACTATGAAGAATAACAATAAGTGAATAGGGTTTTTGGTGTTTTTAGAGTCCACCTATAAGTGAGATCATATGGTATTTGTCTTTGTTGGTCTGATTTATTTCACTTAGCATAATGCCCTCAAGGTGCACCAATGTTGTCGTAAATGGCAAGATTTCCTTCTTTTTTATGGCTGAGTAATATTCATATATGTATGTGTGTGTGTTCCCAATATACACCAATTACACCAATTACATTCCCACCACCAGTGTACAAGGCTTCCCTGTTCTCCACATCCTAACACTTTTTATTTCTTGCTTTTTTGTTAATAGCCATTCTCACAGGTATGAGGTGGACAACTCATTTAGTTTTGATTTGCTTTTCCCTGATGAGTGATATCAAGCATCTTTTCAAGTGATATCAAGATGATAGTGATATCATCTACCTATTGGCCATCTATCCGTCTTCTTTGGAAAAATATCTATCCAAATCTCCTGCCCACTTTTTAATTTTTAATCTGATTGTTTGTCGGTTTTTTGTTGTTGAGTTGTATGAGTTCATTATACATTTTGAATGTTAACCCCGTATATACTTTTTTTCTCTCACTCAGGTTGCCTTTTTACTTTGATAGTTTCTTTTTAGTTTGATGTACATCATATTTTTGACTCTTGTAAATCTCATAAGTAAAAACATAGTTTCATGGTTTACACGTCTCTTATTATGAGTAAGATCACATAAGGCTTATGTTTTAAGAGGCACCCATTTGTATTTTCTATTCATGTCATTTGCTCATTTTTATGTTGAGTTGGTTTTTTATATAAATATAAAAAATTATAGTCATCATTTTATTATGAATGACAGAGAATCTTTCACGATATATTGTTGAAAATATTATCTTTTATTTAGCTGTATTTTTTGAAGATTTGAAAAATGCCATTAAGGATATCAATATCATTTTTTATGGTTTCATGATTTTTGTGTTGCTTTAGGCTTTCCCATTCTAAGATGGTAAAAAATTCTCCCATGTCCTGGTATTTTTATGGCTTTCTTTTCTATTAACATCTTTGATATCTCTGGGATTTGTTTTGGTGTAGAAATGATATAGGGATTTAACTCAATTTTTTTCAGATGTCTCCAGTTTTCCCCAGACCATTTAAGGATATTTTATTCTTTCCCACTGTTTACCTTTTTGATTTGGCACTCAGGTCACATAGCTTCTCCCCTCCCTGGGAACTGGGTGCAAGTTTCCTTGGGGACCAGGTACGTTGCTCAACATTATCCCTTTCTGTAGACCTTCTCCCATCGCCCCTGCTCCATTCTAAAGCCCTCACACAAAGAATCTCCTCTTGTCTGGAAGTCTCCTTCCCCACCCCCTTGACTTCCTACCCACTCCTCCTCACATTTCAGGCCTTTCTCTAAGCCGGGTGCCATGTCACTTTCTCTAAGCTGGGTGCCATGTTACATATCCCCAAATCACCCCATATTTTTTTCCTTTTTGGTATAGCTGTTCCCCACAATGATAGAAGTCCAATCCATGTTGGTCACTTTGGTGACCCTGCCATCTACATTAGTACCTCCTAAACAGTAAATGCTTGATAAAAGTTTACTGAAAGAACGTGATGTTTATTTTCCCCCTCAGATCGATTCTCTTCCTCGTGCAGTGGTTACAGAATGAGGGGCAGCTGTGGTCCCTCCATGAGCCCTGAGTCCAGCCCCTGGACTCTTCTGAGGCTCCTCAGAGCCTCCTACTGAGAAGTGACCATTCCAGCAGCCTGCCTGGCCCCTCCAGACATGTCTGGCTTTGAGCTTACAGATCCAGATATGGAGGGTGCCTATAGCTTTGGCCTTTGCACTAGGCCTCTGTGACTTACTAATTTCCAGAAAAAGAAGCATTATAGCAGGAGAGTTTTCTTGGCTCAGTATGATCTTTTTCCCTCTTATTTTACCACCTTGGATGTGAGGCAATATGAATGCAGTTAGCACTCAGAGTAGCTGCCACTGACCACTTAGGATGTTGCATGTTTATTTTTTTTCCTTTTAACTTAGCATTGGTACCTGTTGAATGAACACTATTGTCCTTATAAAATCCCAGATATTCTACTTGGTGATTTCTGTAGAAACAAATTCTGCTCTTGGGGATTCTAATACTCATGTTGTAAAAGTTAGAAGTAGAAATCGGCAGGGAAGAGAAAGAAGAAAGAGAAAAATACAGGTTATTAGCAGACTGCTTGGCACTTGCTTCTCAAATATTTTAAATTCAGAAAAAAGTTTAAAAATTCAAGTGCAACATTATCATCAACATAAATTAACATTTAATTAATTATACACTCGGGGTATTGCTCTGGAGTGAGTTTAATTAAAAAATAACTCGGATTGGCAATGTGTTGGCTGGATATCTCTATCCCCTTGAGAAGAAGAGGTTGAATAGTTGAAATTGCATGGTCTGACTGCTGCAGACTAAGATTATCCTGTTTCATTCTTCAGCCTGCCCTTCCTTCTCTCTCCCAAGGGCAGAAATGAACAAAACAATGGTTTCCTAATTGTTTAGCATTCAGTTTTCTGCTTAGCAAAAACCGTGGTTATACCAGTTCTCACATAATTTTTTTTAAAAGAAAGCTTATTGCATTTAGAATTCAGTGCATACTAATCTTTAACTAATTTCCCCCTTAAAAAATAAAAGACTTTATTGTAGAAAATTTTTAAAAGTTACTAAGTACACAGAATAGTATAATGAATATCCTTGGACCCATCGTTCAGGTTTAATTACCAACATTCTGCCATTTTGCTTAATCCATAACTCCGCCGACTCTCCATCTGCCCAAATATTAACTGTACGACTTTGACAATGGATATATCTATGTAGCCCACATCAAAATGAAAATATAGAATGTTTCCACCACCCCAGAAAATTACTTCTGTCTTCCCATCAATTCTTTGTCCTCTCCCCAACCCTGCAGGCAACCACTATTCTGATTTTTTTTCAAAAAATATATTAGTTTTTGCTCGTTCTATAATTTCATGCACACAGAATCATCAACTATGTACTATTTTGTATCTTATGCTTCTTTTAATTAGCAAAATGTCTGTGAGCTCCATTCATCTTATTACATGTATCAGTAATGCATTCTTTTCTATTGCTGAGAAGTACGATGGTGTGAATATACCACAATTTGTTTATTCATTCTCTTGTTGAGACTTGTTTCCTTTTTTTAGGTGTTTTAAATAAGGCTGCTAACGTTCTTGTGCCAATCTTTTTGTGGATTTGTTTTCATTTCTCTTAAATAAAATACTTAGCATGGAATAGGTGGATGTTTAACTTTATATAAATCTGCCAAACCTTTTTCCAAAGTGATTGTACTATTTTACATTCCTACCAGGAGTACATGAGAGTTCTGTTTGCTTCATATCTTAACAAATATGTCAGCAGCCCATTAAATTTTTGCTTTTCTAGAGGGTGTATAGTGATTCTTCACTGTGGTTTTAATTTCCTTTTTTGTTGTTGTTTTGGATGACTAATGATATTAGGCATTTTTCACAAATTTTTTGGCCAATTATTTATCTTCCTTTGTGAAGTGTCTGTTCAAATTTTTTCTACTTTTTTTATTTGGTTGTCTTTTTATTATTGAGTTATAGAAAGTCTTTATATTTTCACATGAGAGTCCCCTGTCAGACAAATGAATATTTTCTTCCAGTCTGATGTTTGCCTATTCATTGTCTTAATATTTTTCAGTGAGCAGAAGTCTTTGATTTTGAATGAAGTCTAATTTAGCAATTAGAAACATTTTACGGATTTTACTTCCTATGTCTTTAACCCTTTGATTCAATTTGAGTTAATTTTTTATATATAGTGTTAGGTAAAGTTCCAATCATTAGTTTGCATGTGGATATCTAGTTTTCTCAGCACCAAAAGGTCATCTTTTCCCCCATTATATGGTCTTGGCACCCTTGTCAAAAATCATTTGAACATATATGTGAGTTTATTTCTGGGGTCCTTCTTCTATCACATTAGTCTGTAAGACCTCAGTTTGGTTTGTTTGTTTTTTCCAAGATTGATTTGGCTATTCAGGTTCCTTTGAGATTCCATATGAATTTTAATATGGGTTTTTCTACTTCTTGCAAAAACAGTCATTGGGATTTTTTTAGACATTGCACTGAAGCTGTAGATCGCTTTGGGTACTATTGACATCTTCACAGTATTAAGTTTTCCCAATCCATGAGCCTGGGATGTGTTTCCATTTAGTTATGTCTTCTTTAGTATCCTTCAGCAGTGATTTGTTGTTTTCATTGTACAAGTCTTTTACTCACTTAGGTAAGTCCATTCCTGAGTATTTTATTCTTTTTGATACTATTGTAAATGGAATTATTTTTTTAATTTCCTTTTCAGATTGCTCACTCTTAGTGTATAGAAATGCACCTGATTTGTTTGTGTCAACTTCATATCCTACTACTTTGATGAATTTGCTTATTACCTCTAAGTGTGTGTGTGTGTGTGTGTGTGTGTGTGTGTAATCTTGAGAGATTTTTACATTCAGAATCATATCCGCAAACAAAGATAATTTTATTTCTTCCTTTCCAATTTGGATGCTTTTTATTTCTTTTTCTTGCCTATTGCTCTAGCAAGGACTTCCAGTAATATGTGAATAGAAGTGGGAAAAGTAAGCATCCTTGCCTTGTTCCTGACAATAAGGGAAGAGTGGTCAGTCTTTCACCATTGAGTATGATGGTCACTGTGGGCTTTCCATATAATGGCTTTTATTATGTTGAAGTAGTTTCCTTCTATTCCTCGTTTGTTTTATCCTGAAAGGGTGTTGAATTTTGTCAAATGCTCTTTCTGCCTCAACTGAGATGACCATGTACGTTTTTTTTCCCTTTATTTTGTTGATGTGGTGTATTACATTGATCAATTTTCACATGCTAAACTATCCTGGCACTCCAGAAATAAATCCCATTTGGTCATGGTATGTATTCCTTTTAATATGCTGCTGAATTCAGTTTGTCTTTTTCTGAGGATTTTTTCATCAATGTTCATAAGAAATTTTGGTCTGTATTTTTCTTTTCTTGTAATGTCTTTGTCTGGCTTTGGTATCAGGATAATTCTGGCCTCAGAATAAAATGGGGAGTATACTCTCCTCTTAAATTTTTTGGAAAAGTTTGAGAAGAACTGGTATTAGTTCTTCTTTAAATGTCTGGTAGAATTCACTGGTGAAATCATCAGGTCCAGGGCTTTTCTTTGTCTGAAGATTTTTTTTTCACTCCAAAACTATCATTTTTTTTTAGATTATTTATAACCATTTCTTTCAAGACAGTTATTTTAGTGCTTCCCATGATATTAAGAAACAAACCCTCTTTGGGGCACCTGGGTGGCTCAGTCATTAAGCATCTGCCTTCGGCTCAGGTCATGATCCCAGGGTCCTGGGATCAAGCCCCACATCGGGCTCCCTGCTTTGCAAGGAGCCTGCTTCTCCCTCCCCCACTCCCCCTGCCTGTGTTCCCTCTCTCACTGTGTCTCTCTCTGTCAAATAAATAAATAAAATCTTTAAAAAAAAAAAACAAACCTTCTCTGAATTTATATAATATCTTTCATGTACTTAATGCAAATTATAAACAGTAATTTATAAGTTTGTACAATAAAGGTATCTGCAAAAGTGAGGCAGGGGTGTGATGCTCCTTGCTACATGTGGAAAGTTCAGCATCTTTAGTGAAGCAGCCATATTCATTTGAAGGACTAATCGTTGGGCGGAGAGATGGATGCCAATTCAAGTCTCCTTGGGCATCTTCTGCAATACTGTGGCAGATAACGTGGGTCAAATATTCCAGTTTATCTTTGTTCTTGGTCCCAGTCCATTTGAGCTCCTATAACAAAACACCACTTGTAACTAATAGACATTTACTTCTCACAGTTCTGGATGCTGGAAGTCGGAGATCAGGGTGCTGGCATGGCCGGGCGGGTTCTGGTGAAGCCCCTCTTCTGGGAGCTGACTTTTCACTGTGTCCTCACCAGTTAAGGGGTCCTGTCCTTTCTAAAATATTGGCCAGAGAATCAGTCACAAAGTTTTCTTTCCAAGATAATTCTAATCCATGTACGCTTGTAATACCAGAACTTTGGGGAATAGAATTATTATTTTTAATATTTTGCTTTGCTAATTTACAAGAGGCGGAAGTGAAATATATATTATTTGAATTGGACTGTAATGGTTTCTCTTGGTTTTAATTGATCTCTGCTCTAATTATCAACAGACAAGCAGCTCATGTTTGGTGTCCATGTTGGTCTCCCGCCTACACTTTGCAATCTCTCCCTGCAACAACCAGAGCCGCCCAACCTGGGGGCCTGTGAGGACACATATATCCCAGGCTGCCCAGAATGGTCCATGGGGGACAAATAAAACAGTAAGTCTCCAGTTTGCACTTGTCTTATATTAATAAATAAGAAAGAAGTTAGACCTCTAATATTTACTTGGGAGAACAATTATACTGTTTATGTGTGAAATGTGCAGTATGCAAGGCTTGAATAAAGAGTGGAAGTTCACTGTACTGTGCGAATTTCTTGAAGGGATCAAGAGAACATCAAGACTCAGATGTCTTTTTTTTTTTTTCTCGGTTCAAGTTTAATAGAAACAAAAGACAAAACGTGATGCCCTGCTACTGTACATACAGTTGGCCTGCCCCATAACAGCTCAGGCCCTTCTCTCCAGAAAAGAAAGGCTGGCCTCCCCAACCCCTGCAGAAAAGGCCTGTCCTGTCCCCATACCACATCTGCACAGTCTAAAGTCTTATGTTCTAAGCATGACAATAATACAAGAGAGATTTTGTTTTCATGGCCACCCACTGCAGCCCAGCCCTAAAACGACCCGGCGCTCACTTCTGCTTAGAGAAATATTCTTTGCTCTTCTGGACATCAGGCTTGATGGTATCACTGCCAGGTTTCCAGCCAGCTGGGCATACTTCCCCATGCTTGTCAGTAAACTGGAAGGCCTGAACCAGTCGCAGAGTCTCATCCACAGAGCGGCCTACAGGAAGGTCATTTACCGTGATCTGCCTAAGGATACCTTTATCATCAATGATAAAGAGGCCCCTGAAGGAGATGCCTTCATCAGCCTTTAAGACTCCATAGTCCTGAGCAATGGTACGCTTGGGGTCTGATACCAAGGGAATGTTCATGGGTCCCAGTCCTCCTTGTTTCTTGGGTGTGTTGATCCATGCCAGGTGACAGAAGTGAGAATCCACAGAAGCACCAATCACTTGACAGTTGAGCTTCTTAAATTCTTCTGCCCTGTCACTGAAAGCAATGATCTCCGTGGGGCACACAAAGGTGAAGTCAAGAGGGTAAAAGAAGAACACAATGTATTTTCCTTTGTAGTCAGATAGGCTGAGATCTTTGAACTGGCCATCTGGCATAACAGTCGTGGCTATGAAGTTGGGGGCAGGATGCCCAATTTTGGCATTTCCCGAAGACATCTTGCTATCAGCGGCTCTGAGAGCAAAAAGGCCGAAAACAAGGCAGGAAGAAGACGCCGACTCAGATGTCTTTTGTTCCACTTAAATTAGCTCCATTATGACATAAAACAGGGATCTAATCAGACCTGATTTATAATCTGCAAAAAATTCAAAATTGTTAAAGGCTATGTCATTATTACCATAAGCTTCATAGTTCCGTGCATATTTTATAATCTACACAATATGTCTGCATGTGCTACATATGTATAATTTATGTACATGTATAAATATATTGGATGTTTACTAGAACATTTCATTTTTTTATTTTTTCACTTGTATTTTTGTATTTAAATTCAATTAATTAACATATAATGTACTATTAGTTCCAGAAGTAGAGGTCAGTGATTCATCAGTCTTATATAATGCCCAGTGTTCATTAAATCACATGCCCTCCTTAATGTCCATCACCCAGTTACCCCATCTCCCCACCGCCTCCACTCCAGCAACCCTCAGTTTGATTCCTATGATTAAAAGTCTCTCGTGGTTTCTCTCCCTCTCTGATTTCTTCTTGTTTTATTTTTTCCTCTCTTCCCCTATGATCCTGTTTTGTTTCTTAAATTCCACATATGAGTGAGATCATGTGATAATTGTCTTTCTCTGACTGACTTATGTCGCTTAGCATAATACCCTCTAGTTCCATCTACATCATTGCAAATGGCAAGATTGCATTTTTTGATGGCTGAGTAGTATTCCATTGTATATAACTACCACATCTTCTTTAACCATTCATCTGTTAATGGACATCTGGGCTCTTTCCATAGTTTGGCTATTGTGGAAGGAGAGAACAAAATACTAAAATGGCAACAATGAGCCCAGAGAAATATACACTAAACAAATTAGACAAGACTTGAAACCAAAAAAAATAATAATAATAAATTAAAATTAAAAAAAGAGAGCGAATATAATCAGACAGGTGAACAGAACTGAGCAATACATTGGATCCTGTGTGTATTTTGGTCTGTTAGAAAACTAGATCCCAAAATTGTAGTGAAAGTGAAACTTATATATGTACAAAAATAAAATTAAATACAATGAAAGGATAGAATGTAACTGTAAAAATGAAAATTAAAAGATTTTTTAAAAGAGTTGATAAAATAAAAAATTGAAAAAGGGAAGAGAAAAAATATTAAAATTGAAAGACTAAAGAATTGTGGGAAAAAAACATGAATTCTATATACTATTTTCCACTAGCGCTGGAGTTTTGCAGTTCTGTGTGATCACTAAACTTGGTCTTAGCCAGATATTCTTGCTGACCTTCTGAGGGAGGGGCCTGTTGCACTGATTCTCAGGTATCTTTGTCCCTGGAGGAACTGCACTGCCCTTGCTGTCCCGGCTAAGTAATCGGCTCGGGTTTGCTCTCGGGAGCTTTGGTTTCCTGCAAGCTCTCCGTTCAGCTTTGGAGGATGAGAGTGAAATGGCGGCCTCCCAACCTCCGCCCGGGAGGAGCCGAGAACTCGGAGCCCCGCTCCTCAGTGCGCCCCCAGAGAAAAGCAGTCAATCACTCCCGTCTCCCCAATCTCCGGCCGCACTCCATGCTCACCCAGCCTGTGACCGAGGGTTTCTATCTCTGGCACCCGACCCCGTGTGGAGTCTCCAAACCCAGCAGAGTCCAACAGCGCGCTCCTGTGCCTCTCCTCCTGGGGGGAGGGTGTGGGGTCTCGCTGAGGCTCTGCCACTTGCTGGGCCCCTGCCCGGAGAGCAGTCACCCGACAGTGCTGCAGTTAGAGGTATACGGCAACTCCGAGCTGAGAGCCCACTCCCAGGCTCCCTGATAGCAGCCGGCTTCCCCACTCTGATGCCTGGGAGCTCTGCCACACCCAGGCACCCCGGTTTTCTGTGACCGGGATCCTGACACCACACTGTCCCCCTAGGATTCCACCCCACTTTGCCCACCTGAGCATCTTTCAGGCAGGGACGTTTCTCACCAGTGCAGACTTCTAAAAGTTCTGATTTTTGGGCGCCTGGGTGGCTCAGTCGTTAAGCGTCTGCCTTCGGCTCAGGTCATGGTCTCAGGGTCCTGGGATCGAGTCCCACATCGGGCTCCCTGCTCCGTGGGAAGCCTGCTTCTCCCTCTCCCACTCCCCCTGCTTGTGTTCCTGCTCTCGCTGTCTCTGTCAAATAAATAAATAAAATCTTTAAAAAAAATAAAAAAAATAAAAGTTCTGATTTTTTACTCCACTGCTGTACCACTTGCCGGTAGCTGGCTGACGGAGACTCCCTTTCCCTGCGGTCTTTCTTCCCATATATCACCTCAGATTCCCTTCTCTGCACCTCCTACCTTGCAGAAAATGGTCGCTTTTCTATTTGTAGAGTTGCAGCTCTTCTTTTTTTAGTGCTCTGGTTGAGTTCACAGGTGTTCAGAATGATTTGATAGCTATTTAGCTGAATTCCTGGGACCACACTAAACTAAGGTCTCCTACTCCTCTGCCATCTTGGACTATCTCCCCCTGAAGATTTTTTATGGATTCAATCTCCCTACTAGTTTTAGGTCTAATCAGGTTTTCTATTCTTTCTGGTTTGGTGCTGCATTTCCAGGAATTTGTCCATTTCATCTAGGTGATCCAATATGTATGTGTACATTTGTCCATGGTACTCTCATAATCCTTTTTATTCTTGTAGTTTGGTAGTAATATTCCCACTTTCTGATTTTAGTAATTTGAAGTCTCCCTTTTTTTCTTAGTCCATCTAGCTAAAGGTTTGTCAATTTTGTTGATCTTTTGGTTTTATTAATTTCTCTATTATTTTTCTATTCTCCATTTCACTGGTCTCTGTTCTAATGTTTATGATTTCCTTCCTTCTGCTAGCTTTGGGTTTAGTTTGTTCCTCTTTGTCTGGTTCCTTCCATGGTAAAGTTAGGTTGCTGACTTGAGATTTTTCATGTTTTTTAACATAAATATTTATAGCAATAAATGTTTCATTTAGCACTGCTTTTGCTGTGCCCTATAATTTTTGGTACTTTATGTTTTTGTTTTCATTTGCCTTAAGTATTTTCTAATTTCCCTGTGATTTCTTCTTTGATCCATTGGTTGTGTGTGTTCTTTAATTTCCAGAAATCTGTAAATTTTCATTTGTCCTTCTGTTATCAATTTCTACTTTCATCCCTTTTTGGTCAGAGAAGATACTTTATATAATATCTTTTTAAATATATTGATATATTAGTTTGTAGCCTATAGCCTAACATATAGTCTACCTTGGAAAATATCCCATGTCACTTGAGAAGAACGTGTATGCTTTTATTGGTTAGAGTGTTCTCTGTATGTCTGTTAGATCCAGTTGGTTTGTTTTGTGGTTCAAGTCTTCTGTTTACTTGGTTATCTTCTGTCTGGTTGTTCTATCCATTATTGAGAGTGGGGTAGTGAAATTTCCAGCTATTATTATAGAACCATCTATTTCTCCCCTCAATTCTGTCCCTTTTGCTTCACCTATTTTGGTAGTTTGTTATTAGGTGTGTAAATGTTATATCTTCTCGCTCTATTGAAGCTTTTATTAATATACAAAATCCTTCTCTGTCTCTGTCTCTGTCTCTTGTAAACTATCTTGCCTGATGTTAGGATAGCCAACCCTGCTCTCTTTTGGTTACTATTTGCACAGAATATCCTTTTCCATTGTTTTCCTTTTAATCTATTTGTGTTTGCATCTTAACTGAGTCTTTTGTAGACATTTTATAGTTGGGTCATTTTTTTTTAATCCATTCTGCCAATCTTTTGATTGGAGAGTTTAATCCATTTACATTTAAAATAATAACTGAGGGGCGCCTGGGTGGTTCAGTCGGTTGAGCATCCGACTCTTGATTCCAGCTCAGGTCATGATCTCAGGGTCATGCGATTGGGCCCTGCCTCAAGCTCCATGCTCAGCATGGAGGTCTGTTTGAGATTCTCTCTCTCCCTCTCCCTCTTCCTCTCCCCCTGCTCATGTTCTCTAGCTCTAAAATAAATAAAAATAAATAAATAAAATCTGTCAAAATAATAACATAATCACTGGTAAGAGCAAATTTACCTCAGGCATCTTGCTATGTATTTTTCTACATACCTTACACCTTTTTTGTCTCCCATGTACAGCATTACTCTCTTCTTTTGTGTTTACTTGATTTTTTATAGTGAACATTTAAATTCCTTTTTCATGTCCTTTTGTGTATATTCTATAGCTATATTCCTGTGGTTACCATGGGGATTACGTTTAACAGCATAAAGTTTTAACACTCTATTTTGAATTTATACCAGTGTGACTTCAATAAGGTACAAAAATTCTTCTCCTTTAAAACTCTGTCTTTATCCTTTTCAGTTGTTGGTGCCACAGAATTATGTATTTATACATTGTGTGCCCCAAAACATAAACTAATAACTTCTTTAATGTGTTAGTCTCTAAAATTATGTAGAAAAGAAAATGTGGCGTTACAAACCATATTTCTTCAAATATTCTCTCTGCCCCTTTCTCTCTCTTCTCCTTCTGGGACTTCCACAATGCATATGTTGTTCAACTTGATTGTATCCCTCATGTCCCTTAGGCTCTATTCCATTGCTTTCATTCTTTTTTCTTTCTGTCCTTTAGACTCAATAATTTTTTCTTCAAGTTTATTGATTCTTTCTTCTGCCTGCCCAAATCTGCCTTTGAATCCCTCAAGTGGATTTTTGTCATTTGTTATTGTACTTTCCAGGTCTTTTTGGTTTTCTTTGAGTTTTCTATCTCTTTATTGATATTTCCATTTTGTTTGTACGTCATTTCTTGGCTTTCTCCACATTTGCCTTTAGTTCTCTGAGCATCTTTAAGGCAGTTGTTTTAAATTCTTTGTCTGTTAAATCCACCATCAGGTTTTTTCAGTGAAAGTTTGTTAGTTTATTTTCTCCTTTGAATGGACCACACTTTCTTGTGTATGTTTTGTGTATCCTTTGTATGCCTTGTGATTTTTTTGGGTTAAAAACTGGACATTTGAACGTAATAATGTGGTAACTCTGAAAATCAGATTCTTCTGCTTCCTCAGGGTTAGCTGTTGTTTTGGGTTTGTTTTTGTTTTTAATTGTTGCAGGCTGTCTCTGGGCCAAAGATCAGCCTGAGGTGTAAACTTGGGTTTTTCTGAGCCTATGCCTTTCCCTGGGCATGCCTGATGACTTTCTAATTCCACCTGTATATGCCATTGTCTTTAGTGGTGTTGTTTTTTTTTTTTTTTCATTTTTTTTTAAAGATTTTATTTATTTATTTGAGAGAGAGAGCATGAAAGGGCACAAGCAGGGGGAGTGGCAGATGGAGAGGGAGAAGCAGGCTCCCCACTGAGCAGGGAGCCCAATGCAGGCTTGATCCCAGTACCCCAGGATCATGACCTGAGCTAAAGGCAGACGCTTAACCGACTGAGCCACCTAGGCGCCCCTGCCATTGTTTTTGAATGGCCTAGTCTTCAAGGTCTGGATCCCAAAAGGGGAAAATGAAGGATGACAAAAGTCACCAGCCCTTTAAAGACCCTGAAAGTCACCTCAGCCAGATGGGAAGCAGTTTGCAAAAATGGGAGGGGTTGCAACAATGCCACCACCTCTTTCTCTGAACCTCTGTGTTCAAAAGCAGCAATCAGAGCAGGTCCCAAATATATGGAAGACAGGGTGCTTTTTGCCCACCCTGGCTCCACAATCTGTGTACAAGCTACTCCAGGAACACATATACTGCTGTCTGCCACAGGGCAGAGTGGTGGAAGATGGGTAGCTACTACTATGCTAAGAGCTGAAATTGACCAAAATTAACTGCAATTTACCACCCAAGCCTTTCCCTGAAAATTAGGAGCCTTCAGACTCCAGTTTCAAAATATTTATATAAGATTCTGCCAGTGCAATTTTGTCTAGGTGGGGAAACAGATTTCTGTTGTTTCCTACTCTGCCATCTCCCCAGAATCCTCAAACCTTGTTTTAATGTTGAATAAGTTATCAAGCTTGGGTATCACTTTATAATTTAATCAAATTTTAACTCACAAGAAATAATCCTGCTAACTTCCTTGTCTTTAAATCCTTAATTAGCCACATCTAAACACAGGCATCACTGTCTTTCAGTCTGGACGTAGGCCAGGTGTAAGATGCAGCTACCAGTTAAGGGGAATAGATAAGATGACCTGTTTTCTGAATCTAAAACTCAGACATAGGGCCTGACAAAAGATTTGAGAATGATTATATGAAAAATCTTATAAATACATAAAAATTAAATTCAATTACATTATAAATTTAATGCACTGCCTTTACAAAAGAAGAAAAATCTGATTAGGACCGTCCCCAGAAAACTAAGCCATGTAGTCCCCACATATATGTTCAAAGAAGAAGAAGGAGAAGGGAGGCATGGACTATTGAAGGAATCATTCCCAACTTTCATTCTTTGCATATTTTGACCATCATAACATTTCAATAAATGTCCTATAATAAAATCAGTACATTTTTCTTTACATTTAATGTAAATACCAACAGTGGTCACCTATCGACTTCATACAAGGACACACTTCACGGGTTTCATAATCAAATTTTAAAATAATCACATGTAAAAAAAAACAAATCACAGTCTAAAAAAACCACAAATAATAAAAAACACAAGTACAGCATAAAAAAATACAAAAATGTAATTTATTTGTGCTATTTACCAAATGGTTAACTATAAAGTTACAATTTTTGCCTTGGAGTTAAAGGCAGTTTCACTTTTACCACAGTTACTTTTTCTGATCATATGCTAGAATCAGTATCTTCTGTGTTTTATCTGTATTTAATTGATCATTTACATTTTATATATTTGTCCACTTAAGAACCATATTTTCTGCATGATCACAGAAGCTCCATAATATAAAATGTCATTTTCTTCATATATTTGAGTAATACCGATCACGGTTTTGAAAGTCTCTATGAGCGTATCTTGCATAAGTCTTGTTATGTGGGATCCTTCCAAAAGGTTCATGGTCATTGAAACAAGATTCAAAAACTTCATCAACAGCCTTTTGGGCTACTTCTTTGCTGATATTCCTAACAGCCAGGATAGAAAGAATGGCTCTGTCTCGTACACAGTTCTAAGGAGAAAGAAAAGTATGTGGCTTTAACTTAAATGACAATTTAATCATGAAATAATGACATTTTATATAATGTCTGACCACAGTCAGAATTAATTCCCTTTCGAACCCTCTCACACTGTTGGTGGGAACGCAAGCTGGTGCAGCCACTCTGGAAAACAGTATGGAGGTTCCTCAAAAAGTTGAAAGTAGAGCTACCCTATGACCCAGCAATTGCACTACTGGGTATTTGCCCCAATGATACAAATGTAGTGATCTGAAGGGGCACCTGCACCCCAATGTTTATAGCAGCAATGTCCACAATAGCCAAACTGTGGAAAGAGCCAAGATGTCCATCAATAGATGAATGGATAAAGAAGATGTGGTATTTATATACAATGGAATTTTACTCAGCCATCAAAAAAAATGAAATCTTGCCATTTGCAACTACATGGATGGAACTAGAGGGTATTATGCTAAGCAAAATAGGTCAATCAGAGAAAGACAATTACTCATGTGGAATTTAAGAAACAAAACAGACAATCATAGGGGAAGGGAGGGGAAAAAAAAAAACAAGAAATCAGAGAGGGAGACAAACCATAAGAGACTCTTTTTTTTTAATATTTATTTATTTATTTATTTATTTATTTATTTATTTGAAAGAGAGAGAGAGAGAAAGAGCAAGGGAGGGAAAATAAAACAAGAAGAAATCAGAGAGGGAGACAAACCGTAAGAGACTTTTTTTTTTAATGTTTATTTATTTCTTTATTTATTTATTTATTTATTTGAAAGAGAAAGAGAGAGAGAGAAAGAGCACAAGCTGGGAAGTGGGGCAGAGGGAAAGGGAGGAGAAACCCCCCCCCGCTAAGAAGGAAGACCAATGTGGGGCTTAATCCCAGGACCCTGGGATCATGACCTGAGCCGAAGGCAGAGGCTTAACCAACTGAGCCACCCAGGCGCCCCACTATAAGAGATTCTTAATCATAGGAAACAAACTGAGGGTTGCTGGAGGGGAGGAGGGTGGGGGGATGTGGTAACTGAGTGATGGACATTAAGGAGGACATGTGATGTAATGAGCACTGGATTTCATATAAGACTGATGAATTACTGAACTCTACCTCTGAAACTAATAATACATTATATGTTAATTAATTGAATTTAAATTTAAAATATTAATGGAAAAAAATAATTAATTCCCTTTCATATTATTTTATTCATTTCTGTCATTCTAAAGTAGAAACATAACTCTTAAATTATGGAATATGTTTAGCTTGATCTAAAATTATTTAGGTATAAATAAGATCTCCTCCATTTTTTCATCTTTTCCAATAATATAACCAGATGTCATTCTCTGAAGTTTTAGGCAGTACAACAAACAATAACTCCCAATTTGCAAAAATCAAAAAAACCAAAAAAAAATCTATAAATAAGGTTCTAGTTGGATTTTTAATAAAATTTAAATAGATTTAAAATATACTTTATTTCTATGTCTTTGTCTTCCTTTACTTTCAAGGTGACTAATACTAGATAATCTTTCCTTCAAGAGGGGCATCTCCCATGGAGGTAAATGGAAGCTACACATGCATATACATAAAATTTGAAGGTGTCTTAATTTTTCAGGAGAAAAAAAAATCAAACAACCTTTTTTTTTTCCTGAGCGTTCTTTGCATGGGTATTAAATTCTCTACCTAAGAAAATAAATTATCTAATGTTACATAGTAATAGGCTAGAATTTCTCAGTATTCTAAATATGTTAAGAAACATAGGTCCTGCCATTCCAATTCTTGGAGAGCTTTAAATCCATTTATTTCTCCACAAGCCCAAGCTAAAGTTCAAAAGAATGGCATCTAACCTTTTCATAAAAATAACCAAATACTGGTTCTTACAGCTATGCAATCTGTCAATCATTCATCTTCTGTGTGTGTTTCCTGTTTTACTTCACCCTGGTCAGCAAGCCTGAGCTGGAGATGCTCACTAGTATTAGAATATAAACCAGTGGGACGCCTAGGTGGCTCAGTAAGTGGTTAAGCATCTGCCTTCAGCTCAGGTCATGATCCCAGGGTCCTGGGATCGAGCCCCACATCGGGCTCCCTGCTCAGTGGGAAGCCTGCTTCTCCCTCTCCCACTCCCCCTGCTTGTGTTCCCGCTCTCACTGTCTCTCTGTCAAATAAAAAAATAAAATCTTTAAAAAAAAAAAAAAAGAATATAAACCAGTGCTTCTCGACCTAAATTACACTAAACACTGATTTTAGAAATAAACCCCAGGCATAAAGGAAGAAGAAAGAAAGGATGAACCATATGGAGCTATGCCAGCAATTGCCAGAAAGAGGACATTTCTCCCTTCCAGGGGAAGAAACGATGGTAAAAATTTGTCTCCTGGAGCTACAGGTTTAGGAGGCACATGTATAGACCACAGTTCAGGTTTACTTCTTTCCAAATGTAATTCATTCCTGTTAAAACTGGGTGATTTTTCCATATTTTGCCATCGGTCACTGTCATCGATGTCGGTGTCTCTTGGGTACGTGCCGTACAAACGCAGACACTCCATTCTCTAAGACTGTTCTCCCTCAGCCAGGCTCCCTCTACCTCCCCAAACTTTCCCTCCTGTCACTAGTTCTGTTCGCTTTCGGTGGCTGCTACCCAAGGGAAAAAGAGGAGAGACTTATCATCACTGGGGCTGTGCTGATTCAAAGCTTTGCTGTCATGTCACACGGCCTTTAAAGGCGCACTACATGGCCATAACCTGTGCTGTGGGGCAGTCTCTGTTCCGAAAGGTATGACTTTTTTGTCTCGGGATTGCGAATACAGGTCCCGGACTGCAGGGATAAAGTCAGACGGGCTGTGATTTTTGCATCCGGTCTTCATCTACCTGCTTCCAAAAGGATCCCAAGAACAAGAAAATAGAGTTCTTTTCACTATTAGAATCTCTCGCTGAGTCACACAGCTTGCCCGTAATTAAAAAGTAGAACTAAACTCCATCTATTTGGCTTCAACAGGATACATTCTGTATTTATTCCCATAGAAGTAGTTCTTTCACATTTCAAATACAAAATGTACTTCTCATTTCTTTATGCATTATTTCCACTCCTAGCACTCTGAAGGGTGAGGGATTTCATATGTTAGTTTTACCTGATGATGTTGTTTCAATCCAAAATGCAACCTGAATATTTCATTTACAAGTGAGCAGTCTCCACTAAGGTTAGCAGCTCGAACCTATCACAAAGACAGAGGCAAAGAGAAGGAAAGTAAGTGCTCCTGCTCTATAAAAAGTTTTGTAAAAGAATTTAAAATTAGCATGTCTTTCTGAAAATAGAGTATCCATCGGACCTTTTTCAAGGATGTTTTAAACTCTGACATAGACTATTTTAAGTTATTCTTACATTAAGAAAAAGAGCAGATATCCATAAGCTGGGCTAGACAATGCAAAATAAACTGGGGGTTGGGGGGAGGGTGAATCATTTAACAAAGGGAACTTTCAAAACTTCACACCGTAACCTTATTGAAAGAACTAATTCCTTTTGAAACCAAAAGTTAGAAAGCTGGACCTCAGAGTTAAAGTCCATGTTCTCCACAAGATAAAACATTTCTGGAAATTACCAAAAGGGCTGCAAGATAGCATTCTTTCAAAGATCTACAAACTGAATTTCAATGTAAGCTTAAAATTAAACGCAACAACATCTAAGACACTTTGAGAATAGGAACCTCCTGCCCTTCGCCCAAAACACTGAAACTCTCTTGGAACCTCCCTTAAACCTGTGTAAATTGATGCCATCCTCCGGGGCCTCAACTGTCCTTTGAAAAATTAAGTTCTTGAAACTTAAGCAAGAACATTCCAAGCACAAGAACATTCCCAACTGGTCATGCTATGAGTATGACAGCCTGAAGTTAGGACATATTTTCTAATTCGCTGTATTTTTAAGGTAAAATGCAGCTTCAATAGATGAAAAAGTCTTTCTACCTTCTACTAGAACTACCCACATGGATGCTACAGCCAACCTGGCCACATTTTTGCTGATGTACTGCAAACAGAATGGCCCACTTCTTGTGTCTTCTACAATAACATGGCCTCCTTCCTCTGAGGAGTTCAAGGCACTTAACATACTTTAGCTAGCTAACAGGCATTAATTCTCATAACAACCAGGAGAGAGACCTATTTAAAAACTCAGGTTTCAGTCTACTCTCCAAATATTATGAGTTATAATTAGATGTAGTGGGGCTGCTTATTAATTTCAAGGGAAAGAGAAAATAATCTAAGTTATAAAGTATACACTTAAACTTATATTAGTTTTTTTTACTTCTCAGCACACTGCACTCTTCAATTAATGAAATGCACGTATTAAATACATATGTCTAAGAGCATAAATATACTGCACTTCTGAGAGCAACCCAAAGTGCTTAACCATAAAAAACTTTTTATGTCGTATTTTTGAAACTAAATGTCTTACTCTAGGGCAAGCAAGGCGCTCCACCTATAGAAGGCAGCACAGCAGAGCCAGTTAAGAACCCTGGTTGCAATCCTGCCTCTGCCACTTACTAACCATGGATTTCAATCAATGCCTCCCTTTCGACACGTAGAACATGCAGATCACAGCATCTACCTGGATGGACTGTTGAGTAGACGCAATAAGAATACACAAAAGGAACAGTGTTGGCACATAGTCCTCAGCCAGGGTTAATTTGCATTAGTTTTTATATTATATAATTTATTCCACAGGGAAAATGGTTATTTGGTTAAATGGTTAAAAATGGTTATTATATACCATATATATATATATACACACACACACATACATATAAAATATATCTATCATATACTAAAAATGGTTATTTGGTTAAAAATGGTTATTACAAAGTCATTACTATTACTAGGATTTAAAGGTTATAATTAAGACAATTCTAAGAAGATACTTAAAATATCTCTTGTTGTGTCTCAAAGCTGTGTTCAGGAGTTAAAAACAGAAATCTAAGAGTAACATGGAACCATGACAGGAAGAAAAGGAGTATGTTTAAGTAAATTATACTTCAATTAGGTTTTCTTTTTTAAGATTTATTTATTTGAGGTAGGGAGTGAGGGGCAGAGGGAGAGAGAGTCTTAAACATTACACTTCAATTAAATGTTCAAATTCAACTGATTAATCACAGACCTGTACCCCTGAAACAAATAATCCATTATATGTTAATAATAATATAAAAAATTAATCAAGAAAAATAAAAAAATACCCATATATAAATGTTCAAACGCAAGAATGTTCCAGGGGGAGAAAGTATCTTTTACAATAAAACTCACTTCTGAGCAGGCCAAATGTCTGACGTCAGTGAACCAGTTGACGTGAGCACGACAGTGATCAAACGCATGAACGAGCTCGTGGGTGACGACTCTGTTCATATGGGCCTGATTACGGATGTTGTTCTGGCACAAAACAATCTAGGAGGCACCAAAATAGAAGTTCCATTATGTCTAACATCTACTCTCCTTTTGTAACTCCCACCTTCTCTCTGGCGTGAGATGGCTCACCAGCTTGGAGAGCCTCCACCCACTCTCCTCCCTCAACCCCACACCTCCCCATCCGTCAAGGCCTGGTCCTAGAGTACATGCTCCATTAAGCGTTCCCAGTGACCAACTTCTCCCTCTTCTGTCTGAACTGAAGCACTTAATTAAATACCATCCTCGGTGGGCTTTTGGACTCCACAGCATCATACTAGGAGTGGGCTTTGGAATGAAGCAGATTCAAACTCCAGCCCCACTCCTTACTAACTCGGTGACCTTGGGCAAGTTTCTTAACCTCTCTGTGCCTCAGTTTCCTCAACTCTAAAAAGGAGATAATTAGAGTACCTACCTCATAGAATTGTGAGAATTAAATGAGTATACATGTAAACTGCTTCTTATCAAGTTTCTGAATGAGCAATGAATCAACAATGAATGACCACCACTGTCTCATTCTACTAGAACTGCCAGGGAAAAATCCTCAGAAAGACCTTCAGAAAGAAGTGCAAAAAGCCAACAGCACACTGAGCAGGACCCTATAAGAATAATAAACACATAAGGGATGCTAATAACAACAGTTACCCTGTGCCAGACACCGGGATACGTGCCAGCTGTTTTATATACATTCATCCAACATTCATCTTTCAACTAATATTTCTTGAGACCTACTAGTAGATTTATAATTATTTATAATTTATAATCTATAATTATAATTTCTAATGTATAATCTATGAATGGCGCTAGAAATTAATCAATTATTTACCAAAATCATTAAAGACATGCAATGACAGTTGTCATGAAGAAAAATCCAGGATGTCATGAGTACATACAATGAGAATGCCTGACCTGGTCTCAAGGACTGGGAAAGGCATCTCTGAAGAAGGAATGTTTAAACTGGGATCTCATGGGTGAATAGGAATTAAATTTGAGAGGTGGGGAAGGGAGCATTCCAGACAGAGCAGCCTGTGCAAAAGGGAGCAGCGCTGACGGAACAGAATGTCTGAGAAGCCGAAAGCAGACCTGTACCCATGTAGTAGCACAGAGCTGTAGGTGACAGGCACGAGATAAGGCTGCGGAGGCCGGCTAGAGCCAAATCGCTCTTTATCCTGAGAACAGTGGGAAGTCACTGAAAGGGAGGAGTGAAACGGGGGTGCTTTTATTTTTATCCTTTTGACTACAGTTGGAAAAACAAGCAGAAGATGACCAAAACTAGATACAGAGAGGCTAGCTGAAGGCTAAAGAGGTATTCTAGGCAAGAGATAATGGTACCTGAGCAGGGATGGTGGGATGCCCCCCCAAAAAAATATTTAGGAGGTAAACTGGATAAAAACCGGTGACGGATATAGAATTATGGGAAGGGAATCAGAGGTACAAGGATGATCTCCACATTTCTGGCTTGGGTAATAGGATAGAGGATGGTACCATTCACTGAGATATGCAAAACTACAACACCAGGTTGGATGCGGACAGGGGATGGTATAAACCATCAATTTGGTCTTGCACAAATCTGTGAGGTCTCAGGTGCCTTTAAGATATCCAAGTGTAGGTGTGAAGTGGGCATTTGGATATACAAATGTGAAGTTCAAAAGAGAGCTCTGACCTAGGAAAATAAATGAGATCCCCTTGGCAGAGTATAGAGGAAGAAAAGAAGGGGATCTAACATCAAGGATTAAGAGACTTCGACATTTAGCACCTGACAGAGGAAGCTGAGCTAGCAAAGAAGCAACCCCAAGAGTGTCACGTACTGGGAACCAGGGGAAGAAAGTGTCTGGCATTACCCACTAGAGCCAAGTGCATGCATACTATATGACCCAGCAATTCTGCTTCTAGGCAAATACCCAGGAGTTATTTTGCACATGTGCACCAGGAGAAAGGGTGAAAAATATTCACAGCAACATTGTTCACAACAAAGTCAGAAACAATATTAAATACGGTAAACTGCAGTATGGACATACAGTGAAATACTATATAACAGTTCAACTACGTAAATGGGAGATGTGTACAACATGGAAGAATCTCAACAAAATAACTGTTACAGAAGACCATATACTGTAGGATTTCATAAAACTACAAAGTATCACACAGAACTCAAAGTATTCCATGAATAAAACTTAAAAGCCAGGCAACTGAATAACACATTGTTTGACCGTACATATAGGTGGTAAAACCATTCAGAAAAGCAGGAAATGATTATCACAAGAGTCAGAATAAGAAAGGGAGAGGAAATGTGATCCAAGAGGGACACAATCTTCTGAAGTCCTGGCAAGTTCCATTTCTCAAATCTGGGTGGCAGTTACACAGGTATTCATTTTATTACTATGACCAAAAGCATGCATACAGGTTTCTTACTCTTCTGTATGAATGAGACACTTCACAATACAAATTATAATTTATAAAAATAAAAGGAGAGAGTGCCCAACTATGCTCAACACTGCTGAGAAGTAAGATAAAAGTTCAAAATGTCCACTCTATTTAACCCCAAGGGGAAAATGAATTCACCAAGACCCATTTTGAGAGCTACAAGTATTGTTATTATCAGTTTACAAATGAGGAAATTGAGAATAAGGCAAATAACTTGCCCAAGCCCCACAGCTAATAAGCAGGGGAACTAGATTTGAACTCAACTCCACCGGACTCCAAAACCCAGACCTTTCACTCCTATGCTATGTTTCTTTTTCTCATGATTACTGTGAAATACCTATAAATAACCAAAATACATATAATATTCCCCAGGAGGAAACAACTAAGTATTATTAAACAGGGTTGTATGGTCAGGATGGAAGGTGTTACTTATAAAAACTTCATCGACTCTCATCATACAACCTAATTCTTCTGCCACCTCCAAGATGCTGTCAAAACCCTCCAACTGCTTAAAACTTTTATTGAATGCTTACTATGATAAGTACCTTACACGAGGTATCTCATTTAATTCTCATAACTATATTATAAGATAGATACAATCATTACCCATATTTTCCAGAGGAGAAAACGTACTCCCCTAGCCAAAAATGTTCAAAGGCATATCACTTCTCACCGGGTAAAGGTGAACCCCTTCAGCTCAGCATTCAAGGCCTCCCCCCATACGGCTTACCTTTCTTTCCAATCCTATTTCCTCATATTCTCCACACATTCCTGCCCCCCAGCTACACTAGACAACATGCCACTCCCCAAATATACCTTGTCCTTTCCCAACACACCACCTTTGCTCATGCTACCCCTTCTTTGGGCAACAGTCTTTGTCTTCTTTGCCCATGAAGAAGCTTTATATGCTCTAGCTCAATCTGTAGGTATCCTGCAATCACATTACAGTCCCCTTGTGGTAACCACACCCACCTAAAATAGTTTAACCTGCTTCAGACTTTATCATTGTCTTATCTCCCCTGTGAAAGCATAAGCTCCTTAAGAGGAAGAACCTTAACTAATTCCTTTTTTGAATCTTATACAAAGTCTACCCAACAGAATGGCCAGCATGCCAAGGTGCTTAGCAAATATCGGGAAAGAGAACCACCTGGACAAAAATGCCTACCTGAGATGTTGACGCATCAAAACCTCCACTGACACTGCCATTACAGTCTTCACAAGAAAAGTGTCTTTCTTTGTTAACAGCACTAAAAAGCAAGCATGCATTAAAGAAACAACATCCAAAAGCAGTGTGCACGCGGTGCAGGGGAAACGGCCCTGGGTAAGGAGTCAGGAGCCCCAGGTCATAAATCCCCTCTCCCACTAACACATGAGAAACTTTGGGAAACTTTCACGGCTAAGTTGTCTCATCTGTGATATAAGGAAATTGTCCCTGCAAAATCTACCCTAGTTCAAATTCCATGACATGATTCCATAAAGTATTTGGTCCACTGATTAAGAACATACTGGAAATATGCTGGAGTTGCTCCCCTCCGGCCAGAAGGTTAACAAGTGGACCCCAGATGTCACCTCCTCTAATCTCCTCCAAATTAAACAACACCTGGAAGGCTCCTACATAACAAGCTGAGGTTTCTTCTCCATGAAGGACAATGCTGAGGCTGGTAGAGTGGAAAAGCCAGGTTTGGTAATTACTTACAAGACTTCACGTGTGGTCTTTATCAAATACCAGAAGTGAATGGTAGAGCCAGAGATTTAGAGTTAGGGCAGAAGATGTATGCAGAGAACAAGACCGGCCTGGAAAGAATACAGCCCGGGCGCCTGGGTGGCTCAGTTGGTTAGGCGGCTGCCTTCGGCTCGGGTCATGATCCTGGAGTCCCTGGATCGAGTCCCACATCAGGCTCCCTGCTTGACAGGGAGTCTGCTTCTCCCTTGACCCTCCCCGCCTCATGTGCTCTCTCTCTCGTTCTCTCTCTCTCTCAAATAAATAAATAAAATCTTAAAAAAAAAAAAGAAAGAAAGAAAGAATACAGCCCATCCCCACCACCTACCATATGGAAAAGGCTTTGTGGCCTGAAGTGAAAAATAGTTAGTTCCACTATGGGGTTTTTCTGTTTTTAGCAGCCAGAATACAGACCAGCATTTTAAAAAGATTTACTTACCAACCTGAGTGCTTCATGGCATCAAGTAGAAGTTTGACATACGGATCTAAAAAGATATTGATTCAATTAAGTATGTTAATTGGAAAAAATAGAACCAATTAAATTATCCAAAAAGCAGTATATTATCAAAAAGTAACTCACACATCTTAATGAAGTAATACTATCTTAAAATTGGTAAACACAGATATGAAAAGACAAGCTTAAATTAACATAAAAACAAGTCTTTAATGAAATAAAACACTGATACGAATACCAAGATGGGTACTATTGAACATCTTCAATAATGCCAAAAATGATTTTAAAGCCCATTTTTAGTTACAGGATCAAAAACATTGTATTAAAGCACATACCAAAAGAATGAGGGAATTTGGGGCCACATCCATAGAAAGGAACTGCAGCATAGTATCCAGATTAGAAGAAGGTAGTTAAGGAGCCCCATTGGCACCTTTCCTGGTCAGACCACAGGCTAACAGGATCCCATTCTGAGTACCACACTCTAAGCAGGACCTGCCAACTGAAGCTCTTCCATGGGGGAAGGCAACCAGAACAATACAGGACTTTGTATTGTAAGTCCTGTAAGAAGCAAGAAAGGCGTTGTGGCTTTGGAAAGGAGAATAAAAAACTTAACTAGGACCGCAGTGGCTTCAGGTTTTGAAGGAGTGCCACGTGGGAATAGATTCCATCAGTATTTCTTCAGAGGGCAGAACAAGGACCAAAGAGTAGAAGGTACAGTACGAGAAAGGATTTTTCCAACAATTAAAGCTGTTAATAAAATAGACCAGTAGCTTCAAAGAACCTCAAAGAATTGGTAACCTGTTCCAGCAGAGGTCTAGAAACTCTCTGGTTGGTGATGGTGCAGAGGTTTTCCTATATAGGGGTGGAAAGGCCTAGAGGACTCCTGGGGGCCCTTCTAAGCATCATGAGCCTCTGATGATTACAGGAAAGTACAACAAACCCAAATGCCTCTAATATCAACTTTTCATATAGGTGTCTCGTCTGAGTGTACAAATGGGCAGCATATTATATGACATAAGCAAAAAAATAGAAAAAGAAAAGAAATCAAGGTTTTTTTTTTTAAGTGTTGAAAGCAAAAATAGGTGAGTAAAGAAAAAGTAATGAGAGGTGAGAAACATAGGCATAGGTTAACTGCTTTATTAACCTGCCCCCTCTTAAGAGTGTTAACAGTAAAACAATTACTAGTGATAAGTATTTTGTGTGTGTGTATATCAGGTGTCAGGAACCATATTAAGTGCATTATTATTCAAGCAACTAAGAGAGCTTTACAAAGTTGAAGTGGATTCCAAAATCGATAGTCCTCTTACTAAAAAATAATGGTAACAATAGTAAGTTCAAGGAGCACAGTAGTTTGGTACTTCAAACAGGACCTGCAGTATTTAGAATGGATTTGCTTTAAAGACAAAGGGAACAAAGAGCTCTGTTGAGGCCCAGTCCTAGGGATAGGATGGTAAAGCTAGAGGTTGATGCTTTAAAACCACTAACACTTCTCCAAGCAGCCCTCCAGGGGAGGGTTGAGGCCTGTTAATTCCTCCTGGGGCTCATGGCCGGCCCTCCATGGTCTTCACATCCCACCTCCGTATCTCCTCCACTGTTTGGCTCTTCCACGGTAAGCAGTTATCCATTACTCAGCTCCTGATACGCTCACACTTTACATTCATAAAACCTATTCCTCACAGCCCTAAGAGAGGTATTTTTACCCCTACCTTTCCCTTTTTGTGTGTGCAGATAAGGATAGAGGGGATCAAAGAGTTAAGTCTTCCACACCTGATAAGGAGAGGGACCAGAATTTGAACCCATGTCTAACTCTGCAGCCCATGGTCTTTCCACTGCGTTCCACTTCAAACCTCTAAAAGGCACAGTCCAGGTCCCTATGCATCCTTATTTCCCCACACCAGAACCTAGGAGGCATTCGACACACATTTCCAAGTGAATACAACCTCCTCCTTCCCATTACCCCTCTTCTCCCCCCTCCCTTGATGCCCTACTATGCAGGTCATCTCAAGAAGGTTGGAAAATCTTTGGGTGGTTGACTTTTGAACTGTAATTGGCAGCTATGAGATAGTAACCTTGCTTTAGGACAAGTAGGTTTAAGACTTTTATTTTCTAAACATATCTGAAGTAAACTTAGAAAGTCCTTGTCAATGTAAAGGAGTTAAGAAATCTCTAGTGCAATGTCCCTGGGACTAGAGAAACTGGTTGTTCCTATTTAACAGCAGTGGTTCTTAACCCTTTGGGGGTCAGGCCTTTTTGAGAATATGATGAAGTTAGGAACGCTCTCCCCAGAAAAATGCATTCAGGTGCATACGCACGATTTCCTGGTCCGTTTCAGAGGTTTCTACACGAGGAAGCCCATCCATGTATGAAGGTTAAGAACTCCTCCCAATGAAGGGCAGTTGCAGAACTGCTTTTGAGCCGCCAGCAGTCATGCCTTAGTTAACGTGGCTCTTTAAAAAAAAACTCTGATGGGGCGCCTGGGTGGCTCAGATGGTTACGCGTCTGCCTTCGGCTCAGGTCATGATCCCAGTGTCCTGGGATCGAGTCCCGCATCGGGCTCCCTGCTCCTTGAGGGCCTACTTCTCCCTCTGCTTCTCTCTCTCTCTCTCTCTCTCTCTCCCCGTCTCTCATGAATGAATAAATAAAATCTTTAAAAAATTAAAAAAACTCTGACTCCAAAGTCCCCATACTGCTGCATAATTTACATGAGAAATCGGAGGACCTGTCAGACCAGTGAGTGTAACCGAAAAGGGCAAACTCTTATCCGACTCCTCCCTCATTCCACAAGCAAGAGTTTCCCTCCTCTGAAAGGGAAACTGAGGCCCAACCCGCGCCGCCCCCTCCCCGCCACAACTCCCGCCCCAGGATGCCGAATCTACCTAGACACTGCGCAGAGGTGCCTGAACCCTGCTCCTGCCACACCTGGGGCTGAACCCAGAGACCCCTGCCCTCCGGGTCTCAGACACCACCCGGCCGACCCCGGCCTCCAGGTCACGGCTCCTACTTGTCTCCAGCGTCTTCAGGAGCATAAGCTGGCACTTCTGGTTGTTGGTGAAGAAGCTGGAAAGGAACCCTTGCCCGGGCTTTCCCTGGGCCAGCCGCTCGGGGAAGACCTGGAACGCGACATGTTGCTGCTGCAGCTGTTCCCCCGCCGCGGGACCGGGCCCGCGCTCGTCCGCAGCTCCTGCCATGCCGCCCGCTGACCTCGCCGCTGTTTCCTCCCGCCTCGGGCGGCCGGGGATGAGATCCGGGAAAGGCAACCGCCCTCCCGCCAACCGGCCTGCCCAGATCCTCCTTCTGCCGGCCGTCCCAGCCCCAGGGAGGGCGACTGCCGCAGAGCGTGGCTGAGAACGTTGGAGCTGCTGGGCCTCCGAGCCCAGCAAGGGACGCTGGGCGGGGCGAGAGGCGCGGGGAGGGGCGGGGCGAGAGATGCGGGGCGGGGCGGGGCGAGAGGCGCGGGAAGGGCCGGGGGGCGGGGCTCTGGATCCCCTGCCCGCTGGAGGAATTAAACCTAGCGGCTGCCTTCGCTGGCGTCTCCAGGGCAGCTGTGGGCTTCGCTGCTGACCTTTGCCGTGGTTGGCCGACCCTCATAAGCGTGGTTCCGCAGCCCGCCTCCTCATGGACACTCCTTCCTCAGTACTGGCCACTAAAGTCCCCTCACACTCTGAAGGTCTCAGGCATCCTCCCACTCCCTGCCTTTTCCACCAGCAGGCCAGTTGCAATCTGACCCACCCATCTCCTGACGTCCAAAGCCACATCGAAAGCAGTACTTTTCAGTAACGTTTGAAAGCTGCAATTATAATTACTGGTCATATCAAAATCCTCAAAATGTGGGACCCAACTACTTTTTTTTTTTTTGCCTCACCTGGACCCAAAGGCCCACCCTACTCTCTTGCCACCCCAAATAACTTTCTGCTAACAAAACACAACCAGTTTACTTTTATCTCCAACCCTTAATTCACTTCCATCTTTAAGCACCTTTCCTCGGTCATGATCCAGGTCCTGATCAAATCTACCTATCCCATAGGGCTTTCCCAGATACCTTAATCAAAATTATTCTCTCCTGATCTCCCAACGTACAAAGTACTTTGCATATGTTACCATTTTCATCACAGCCTGCCAGGTTTTAACTAATTTGTATTTCTCTTTTTCCACTAAATTTTTTTTTAAGATTTTATTTTCTTATTTGAGAGAGAGAACAACCACGGGGAAGGGCAGAGGGAGAGGGAGAAGCAGACTCCCCGCTGAGTGGGGGCTGGATCCCAGGACCCTGGGATCTCAACCTAAGCCAAAGGCAAACGATCAACCAAATGAGTCACCCAGGCGCCCCTCTTTTTCCACTAAATTACTCAGTTCAGCTCACATACTTATCCAGCACCTACTATGATGGACCAAGCATAATGGCAGAGACTGAGGATAAGAGAATTGATGAGGATGAAGAGGAACATATGATTTATGTGAGAAATGTATAGAAATAATATAGTCTCAAGAGACCTGGAGGATTATGAACAGTGCGTTATGTGTCATGGGTGCTTAATAAATATCTAGATTGAATGCAAATCAACACCACAATGAGATATCACCTCACATATGTTAGAATGGCTATTATCAAAAAGACAAGAAATAACAAGTGTTGGTGAGTATGTGGAGAATAGGGAACCCTTGTGCACTATTGATGGGAATGTAAATTGGTGAAGCAACTATGAAATACAGTATAGAGATTCTTTAAAAAAATTAAAAATAGAACGACCATATGATCCAGTAATTCCACTTCTGGGTATTTATCCAAAGAAAACAAAACACTAACTTGAAAAGATATATGCATCTCATGTTCACTGCAGCATTGTTTACAATAGCCAAGATATGGAAGCAACATAGGTGTCCATCGATGAATGAATGAAGAAATGGTGGTATTAATACACAATGGAATTTTGTTCAGTCATAAAAAAAGAATGAAATCTTGCCATTTGCAGCAACATGGACTTTGTATTGGTCAGGAAGTGGTAAAAGTACTAATTTATAGTGGATCTATTTAGTCAAGGATACATGTTGTAATCACAAGGATAACCATTAAAAGAAGAGCATTAAAGGGCAAAACTAATGCACTAATAGAGGGGGGAAATGAAAAATAAACAAATTGGTTGGGATGCTAGGATTATTCATCATTTGAAATATTACAAAAATACGAACACCTCCTATGTACAGATTGCTAAAATTATAATAGTTTTCTTAAGCCGCTTTTTATTGAGCTCACCTTGGATACATTATTTCTAACCTCCACTACAATCCTACAAAATAAGTAATATTATCACTATTTTGCTGATAAAAAAAAGTGGGTTTAGCAATATTGAATAATTTATCCAGGACCACACAGCTTTCAACCTATTTAGAGAACTAAAACATAAACATATAGAAAACTACACTATTACAGTTATTGTAACGAGTCTGCAATATTCGGGAAAGGCTAGATAGAGAAGATGGAGCCTGACATTGACTATAGCCTGTTGGCACGTGAAATACTATTTGAAATATTATTCAGCTACATGAATAAGAAAATAAATGCAGATTAAAAGCTGTAATTTTCCCCTACCAAATTAGCAAACATTTTTTCCATATTCATCACTGAAGGCAACAAAGAAAGAAAAGTAGGGAAAAAGTATGCCAAAATATGATCAGTAGTTGCCTAGGTATTGGGATATTTTTATTATATTCTGAATTTTCCTAGTGCTCACAATAAGCATGTATTTGTAATCAGAAAAGGAAACTTTTAAAAATTGTGTAAGTTTTGCATCCCTTTATAGTATAAAGACATAGGGTGGAATGGAAAGGTGTTAGGGGAGCGATAAGGAAGTGCAAATACAAAGGATTAAGTTGAAAAGAGAAAAGTAATTACCACAAAGAAATGAGAGTATGGGCAAAGATTTAGCTATCAGGATTTTCATTTCTCCATTGCAGCACTAATTAAGAGCAAAAAGGATAGAAAGTTTCAATGTCCAAGAGATACAATGGAATACATGAAACCATGTTGTTATAGTATCTTTTTAAATCTAATCATAAAAAATAAGTTACAAAACTGCATAAACGTGATTCCATTTTGAAATTTCATCTACTATAAGCATAGAAAGGGTCTAGGAGACTGCTCCAGTGTTCAGTGGTTATTTCTATGTGGATGAGATTTGGGTGTTTTGTTTTCTTTTGTGCTTCTCTTCGTTTTCTAAAGGAATAATAGTTGCTTTTTTATTGGAAGTTTTTTAAATATATCACAACAACACATGAAGTTGCATATCATTTTAAAGTGCTTTCCATCTTTCAGCTTTTTAATAACGTTTAATCCATTTATCGAGGACCAATAAAAATTCGGTGAGCTTATAGACTTTCCTCAGCTTTCCAGTCATTTTAAATGTTGGGAAAAAAACAAAACGGTCCCCACAGCCCTGAGCGGAGACAGGTTACACCGCCAGCGGTCGCCAGCGACTGACAGAAATCTACTTCCGGAAGGAGTCAGCCCTCCGAACCAGAAGCGAAGGAGGAAAGGCGCGCAGCATTCTGGGAAAACCTACGGTAGCTGGGTTGGGCGGGGCTAGGGTTGTTGGCTGTTACCAGGGCAACTGGAAGCGATTGGCGGTCATCCGAGGTTTGAAGCCGTTAAGCAGTAGAGGCTGAGATGCTCAGAGGTCATTTGGGATGAGCGACAAGGGCATGAGGGTCTTTCTAAGAGAAGACTGTCCTATTAGGAGGTTTTCCAGTCGTGCCCCGCGGCGGGAACACCTGCCCTGGGGCCGTGGGTCGCGCCCACCTGCTCTTGATCCTTGCTGTGAAAGTGTCGCCCAGTGGCTCCCGTCACTTCTCTAATTTTCTTCTGCCTTTTAGAAAACGTATATTGCAATGTGTTTTAATAGAAAAGTAAGTTTTTTTCAGTTGAGGAAAATTACCAAAAAAAGGAAAAAGAAAACTCACCAGTCATCCCAACTACCTGGCAGGGACTTAAATTTTTCATTTTATTACCTATCACTTCTTTCCCAGCACAAATATTTTTTACACGGTTGAGTTTATTTGGGGAAAATCATCTCGTATCCGGCTTTGTATCATATATATATATATATTACAATTGTTGTTAAAATCTTAGCAACAAAGAAGGCATTGAAAACCTTAATGTAAATCCGCTTGTAGTGAATTGAAGAGACAGAGATGAATGGACACAGCGCATGAACACAATTCTTTCAAGAAGTTTGGCTGTAAAGGAAAAGAGAAAGGTCAGTAGCCAGAGAAGGGTGGCAAATAAAAAAAAAAGTTGGGGTCTTTCCTGAAGAAGAGGACACTTAGTGATGTTATTAGTACAAGAGGAAAAACTAGTAGTCAGAGGTTAAAGATACTGCCAAGAAAGAGAATAACAGATTGAATAATTCTCTAAAGAAATAGAGGAGATAAGATCCACACATCAAGTACATAAATTAGTTTGGGAGATGGAACTGGGTAGGAGGATGTCAAGGTGGATTATGGACGTTAGTAATTTTAAAACTATTACAAGTTGGCAAGAGTAATAAAGATATATATGTGTGTGTGTATATATATATATATATATATATATGGCCAATAATAGGTATGCTCAGCCACATTAGTAGTAATATAAATGGAATATTAAATACCTATTAAATTTGCAAAGATTAGGGGCGCCTGGGTGGCTCAGTCGTTGGGTGTCTGCCTTCGGCTCAGGTCATGATCCCAGGGACCTGGGATCGAGCCCCACATTGGGCTCCCTGCTCAGCAGGAGGCCTGCTTCTCCCTCTCCCACTCCCCCTGGCCTGTGTTCCCTCTCTTGCTGTCTCTCTCTCTCTGTCAAATGAATAAATGGAATCTTTAAAAAAAAATTGCAAATTTTATAAAGCAGATAATATATGTGCTGGGCAAGGGTTCAGCTAAACACACTGCAGGTGGGAAAAGAAACTGGTACTTCTCTCCCCCCGCCCCAGGTACTTTGGAACTACATATCCTTAAAATGTGTATACACTTTGACTAAGGAAGTATACTTCTAGGAAGTTCTCAAAAGGAAATAGTCAAAACTGCACACATATATTAAGCTGGATGGAGTTCATTTCAGCTTGTCCACCAATGAAAGACTGGTGGAATATATTATACCCATACTTCTTAGACATGGATAACATGGCTGCAGATAAGAGAAGTTCACTTATATTAGTTTCAGTAAAAGCATCTTCAGGTTTTATAGGAAGGGAATGTGGAGTTGCAGTCTGATTGACAGGCCTGACACACAATCAGTGGGATGCTTTGAACCATCAAAAATTATTTAGAAGACTAATGATAAGGAAAGATATGTAAAATACATTGTTACAAGAGAAAAGCGAGGTATGAAAGCAGCATTTGTAGGTTCTTAACCACATGATGGGTTTTTTTGTTTTTTAGGCATTCTGCTTTCTGCTTATCTGTATTATACATGATGTATATATTTTTAAAGATTTTATTTATTTATTTGACAGAGAGAGAGAGATAGCGAGAGCAGGAACACAAGCAGGGGGAGTGGGAGAGGGAGAAGCAGGCTTCCCGCCAAGCAGGGAGCCTGATGGGGGGCTCGATCCCAGGACCCTGGGATCATGACCCAAGCTGAAGGCAGATGCTTAACGACTGAGCCACCCAGGCGCCCTTACATGATGTATATTTTATAAGGACATATACAATGTTGTTCTTTTAAAAATGTGAATAACTGTATAAGTAAGGCAGGAAGTTGGGGAAGTCCTCTCCTGATCACCTTGAACTTGATTATAACTCTCTGTGAAGTAGGAGATCCAAAGAAATTAGATGTTTTAATAAGTTGTAAGAACTATTTTTTAAATGTATTTTATAGATGCATATTATTTATCAATGCCCCACCAATCTCACAAAAGTTTGAGTGTGCTAAGAAAGAGATATACGCTATGGTAGGAGAAAATGATCAGAAGAGGCAAAAGGTAATTGGAAAACAAGCAAAATCAAACAAAATAAAGGCAAGAATATGTTAATACCCCCAAAAAATCATGCCAAAAGTTCATTTGTAATTGCTAGAGGGGTGCCACCACAAATTAGTCTCTGATATTCCTAGCAACTACAACAAAAGGAAAACATAGTTCTAAGTTTCACATGGTCTATAAGAGTTTTTTTTTAAGTTACTTAAGAGAAGTATAATTTGGCATAGAAACTTGAGAAAAATTCCCCCCCAAGGTTCTAATAAGGGAATAATATGAGATTCATCTATTACTATTTTTTTATTTGTACATATTGTTTTTATAGAATTTAGGAACATCTCAGAAGGGTTATACTCCTCTTTATTAACTCAGTAATTACAAGCTCTCATTAAGTACTGCAAGAAATAGAAATACATGTAAGACAAAGTCCCTGCCCTCATCTATTATGAAAGAATAACTATAATATATAATAGCAAGTTTACAATATATAATGACTAACTAGTAAGAGGAATAATTTGTGATGATGAGTAATAAAATAACTAATATGAATGACTATAAATCGAGGCACTGTTTGAAGCAAAAAGTGAGATGGGATTCCTGCGGTATATAGAAATACTTTCAACCAGTGGGATCATGTTTAACCATTTGTAAAAGGGGATGATACTCCCCTTTACAGAAGAGGAAACAGATTTACAGAGATTCGATTAATTGTCCAGGGTCACATGGCTGGTAAAAGACAGAGCCAGGATTTCAAACCAAATCTGTTCCATGCAAACCACCTTCTTAACTACTATACTTTATGGGAGAGATAGCATTCAAATAGACTTTAAAGGATGGAAAAAGTTATGTCAGGCAGAGTTTGGGGAAAGATATTCTAGGTGGAGAGAATAGCACTAAACAAAATCAAAAAGGTTGGAATGCATAGGGTATGTTTTGGGTAACACACACACACACCCCAGGAAAGCGAGATATATGTAGGTAAGCACTAGAAGAATAAGACCAGAAAGGTTGGGACAGATTTTTTTCATTTTTAAGAATTATGGCATAGTTACTACTGGGTATTTACCCCAAAGATACAAATGTAGGGATCCAAAGGGGTACGTGCACCCCGATGTTTATAGCAGCAATGTCCACAATAGCCAAACTGTGGAAAGAGCCAAGATGTCCATCGACAGATAAATGGATAAAGAAGATGTGGTGTATATACATGATGGAATATTATGCAGCCATCAAAAGGAATGAGATCTTGCCATTTGCAACGACATGGTTGGAACTGGAGGGTGTTATGCTGACCGAAATAAGTCAGTCAGAGAAAAACACGTATCATATGACCTCACTGATATGAGGAATTCTTAATCTCAGGAAACAAACTGAGGGTTGCTGGAGTGGGGGGTGGTGGGAGGGATGGGGTGGCTGGGTGATAGACATTGGGGAGGGTATGTGCTATGGTGAGCACTGTGAATTGTGCAAGACCGTTGAATCATAGATCTGTATCTCTGAAAAAAATAATGCAATATATGTTAAGAAAAAAAAGAAGAAGAAGAAGAAGATAGCAGGAGGGGAAGAATGAAAGGGGGAAATTGGAGGGCGAGACGAACCATGAGAGACAATAGACTCTGAAAAACAAACTGAGGGTTCTAGAGGGGAGGAGGGTGGGGGGATGGGTTAGCCTGGTGATGGGTATTAAAGAGGGCGCGTTCTGCGTGGAGCACTGGGTGTTATGCACAAACAATGAATCATGGAACACTACATCAAAAACTAATGATGTGATATATGGTGATTAACATAACAATAAAAATTTAAAAAAAAAAAAGAATTAGGGCATAGTTTACCTGATAAAGGACTCAGACCTCAGGGCCTAATAAAGCAAGAGTTTTAAGCACAGAGACCTCGAACCTGAAAATTCTATGCGAGGGCCCTGGATGGGGAATATGAGGGACACTAGGTGAGGAACAGGTCTAATGACAAATAATAAAATCCTGTTACACATTAACTGTGTAAAATTGGCCAGCTAATGTAAGTTATTTGGACCTCAATTTTTTTATCTCTTAGAAAGGAGACTGTCAGGGGCGCCTGGGTGGCTCAGTCTGTTAAGCTTCTGCCTTCAGCTCAGGTCATGATCCCAGGGTCCCGGGATCACGTCCCACATCAGGCTCCCTGCTCAGCGGGGAGCCTGCTTCTCCCTCTCCCTCTGCCTGCCGCTCCCCCTGCCTGTGCTCTCTCTCTCTCTCTCTCTCTCTGACAAATAAATAAAACCTTAAAAAAATGTTTAAAAAAAAAAAGGAGACTGTCAGACACGATGATCTCTTAATATCTCTTCTCATGCTAACATGCGATCACATATGCCAGAGACTGCAAACTCAAATGCCTAAATTAAGGATCAAGAAGGTTTCATAAATTAGTAAATGAATTTGATGTAAGAAAAATAAGGAGTGGTAGAGATTAGAGTGGTAGTTTAGATGTCCCATTGAAAACTACAGCCAGGGCGCCTGGGTGGCTCAGATGGTTAAGCGTCTGCCTTCGGCTCAGGTCATGATCCCAGGGTCCTGGGATCGAGTCCCGCATCGGGCTCCCTACTCCTTGGGAGCCTGCTTCTCCCTCTGCTTCTCTCTCTCTCTCCTCCTCTGTCTCTCATGAATAAATAACTAAAATCTTAAAAAAAAAAAAAAGAAAACTACAGCCAATTTTTGCATGAGTGAGGACACAATGTTGCCGATTTTCTAATTTTTTCATGAGAAACCCAAGAACATGATTTTTTAAGAATATTATACAGAACAAACAAAACACCTCTGCTGGCTAGATACAGTCCATGGGTCACTAATTTTCAACCTCAGCTATAGATAAAAGGGTGTAAACAAGAATAATAAGTGTTTGAATGAAGAGAACTAAGTATGAAGAAAGAAGGAATCAAAGAGAATACCAAGATTTCCCCTAGGTAATGAGGAGGAGGTGGAAACATTAAGATAAATATTAAAATCAGTAGAAGGTTTGGAGAGAAGGTGCTTGACTGTGAGTGTTTTTTTTACTTTAAATTTTTTTATTATGTTAATACCATACATTACATCATTAGTTTTTGATGTAGTATTCCATGATTCATTGTTTGTGCATAACACCCAGTGCTCCACGCAGAATGTGCCCTCTTTAATACCCATCACCAGGCTAACCCATCCCCCCACGCCCTCCCCTCTAGAACCCTCAGTTTGTTTTTCAGAGTCCATCATCTCTCATGGTTCGTCTCCCCCTCCAATTTACTCCCCTTCATTCTTCCCCTCCTGCTATCTTCTTCTTCTTTTGACTGTGAGTTTTTTGAACACAGGACAAAGTTCTCAGTCATAGGTGTCCACAGCACACAAATCAGATTAAGTTGTTAAGTTGTTTTGTTTTGTTTTTTTTAAGATTTTATTTATTTATTTGACAGAGAGAGACAGAGCAGGAACACAAGCAGGGGGAGTGGGAGAGGGAGAAGCAGGCTTCCCGCTGAGCAGGGAGCCTGATGTGGGACTCGATCCCAGGACCCTGGGATCATGACCTGAGCCGAAGGCAGACGCTTAACGACTGAGCCACCCAGGCGCCCTAAGTTGTTGAGTTTTGACAAACTGAGGGTTGCTGGAGTGGTGTGGGGTGGGAGGGATGGGGCGGCTGGGTGATAGACATTGGGGAGGGTATGTGCTATGGTGAGTGCTGTGAATTGTGTAAGACTGATGAATCACAGATCTGTACCTCTGAAACAAATAATATATGTTAAAAAAAAAAAGAAAAGAAGAAGAGGAAGATAGTAGGAAGGGAAAAATGAAGGGGGGGAAATCGGAGGGGGAGACGAACCATGAGAGACTATGGACTCTGAGAAACAAACTGAGGGTTTTGGGCGGGGGGATGGATTAGCCTGGTGATGGGTATTAAGGAGGGCACATATTGCATGGAGCACTGGGTGTTATATGCAAACAATGAATCATGGAACACTACATCAAAAACTAATGATGTAATGTATGATGACATAACATAATAAAATAAAATTAATAAAAAAAATAAAAAAGATGTTGAGTTTTGAGAAATCTGTGTAATTTATCAAGGCAAAAGTGTTCAGGAAATGTAAGACAGGAGTTTGGGGAGAGAGGATGAAACAGGAGTTAAAGATGTAAGATTCGGGGCACCTGGGTGGCTCAGTCATTAAGCGTCTGCCTTCGGCTCAGGTCATGATCCCAGCGTCCTGGTATTGAGCCCCGCATTGGGCTCCCTGCTCCACAGGAAGACTACTTCTCCCTCTCCCACTCCCCTGCTTGTGTTCCCTCTCTCACTGTGTCTCTGTCAAATAAATAAATTTTTTAAAAAAGATGTAAGATTCATTCTCTCAAAGTTTTATTAAACATATATCACAATATGTATTTATTTCTTAAGACTATGCATGCTATGAGGGCAGAAACCACACATGTTTTTTTCACCACTTACCCAGCACCTAGCACAATGCATGGTAGGTGCAGAATGTATGTTGAATAAAGAAATGAATAAATACACCGTGTGCTTCACAGTACACAAGGCACAAGGTTGAATTAGAAAATGTTCTCAAAGAAGTTTATAGGCTAGAAAGTAAGTCAAGTCTTATATATAATTAATCTGAAATTAGTACCATTAAAATAAAGGCACCATGGAATTCAGAAGAGAAAGAATTTTTTAAGAGAAGTTACACTGGGCTTGATAATGGATAGTTAAGATTGGATCATGCAGATGTTGGGAGGAACTGGTCAAAAGCATCTAAGTTAAAGGTGCATACTTTTCTTCTGAAAGTAGAGAAGTGTTTGAGACTGCCAAGATTGTGAATAGAGAAACAGTTTGAAGCCAGAACCTTGACAATCACCCAAATGTAAAGAAGGTAAGGAAGAAGAACCAACAAAGTAAACAGGGAAGAAGTCATCAGAAAACTAAGAGAAGCATCAGGAGAGTAAGTTACATAGAAACTAAAAATCCATGTTTCAGGAAAGAGAGGTCAATCAGTCTTGTCAAATACTACAGAGACAGTGGGCCATCAAGAAAGAGGATCTAAGGCCATTAGGTCAGTGATTAAGGAAATCACTGATGACTTTCCACTAAACAATTTCTTTACAGCTGACCAATGAATAAGAGGAGAGGAGCATAAAAGACCACTGGAATTAAGAGACTTTTGATTTGCTGAGGGAGGAAGGGGATGGAGTTAACTTAGGAGCAGGGGGAAAAACTAGAAGAGGAAAGGATTAGGTTGCAAAAAAAGGATAAATTCATAAAGCAAGATTTTAGATTTAGATTTTAGATTTCTTGTCATTTGTCAAGAATTGCCATTATAATTCTAACAAATATTACTCAATAACAAAGATAATATTTTAATTTTCCCTACTTGGTCACCTCATTTCTTTTTATCCTTATGACCCCAAAGTAACTTTTGAAATACTGAAAAATAGTATTAGAACTTTAACTTAGTAATATTTCTTAATGCTTCCTGAAAATCCTCTTTTTATAAGTAAATAGGTATTATAGGACATAACTCCTACATTTTTTGTTACTGCACAACCCTTCAAGAAACCACTCCTCCCCAACTGTAGCTTGTGTGGTTCAAGTGGGGTTGATTCCCAAATCCCCACCCAGCCCCTACTCCTATACTTGATCCCAGATCTGGCCAATGATAACCATCAGTGATATTTTCACTTGCACTATAAGGAAAGACTGTCTTTCTCTGACATTGCAGGAGCTAACCACCATGTAAGCATGGAGCAGATAGGCCACCTTTGCCACCACATGGAGGCTTGTGTAAAATTAAAGCTAAAAAAGCCAACCTGGAAGATAGAAACCAAATCCTGAGTTATTATTTAGCCCAGCGGTCCAGATATGCCTCACGACTAGTTTGACCACTGGACTTTTCAGCTAAATGAGCCAATAAACTCTCTTTAATGCTTAAACTTGGGTTTTATGTGGACCTCTGTCATTTACTACTCAAAACAACCTAATATAGGTGTACTTCATTAAGCCAACATTATTTCTGTTTCTTCTATGCCTTTATTTTTTTTTTAAGATTTTATTTATTTATTTGATAGAAAGCATGAGCAGGGGGACCGGCAGGCAGAGGGAGAGGGAGAAGCAGGTTCCCCACTGAGCAGGGAGCCCAATATGGGGCTTGGATCCCAGGATTTTGGGATCACGACCTGATTCGAAGGCAGACACTTAACTGACTGAGCCACCCAGGGGCCCCTCTATGCCTTATTTTAAATTTGTTACTCTAGAATGTACTCTGTAATGTATTCCACAGTTCTCACTAAATCCACAAATTTAGTACAATCCCAATCTTAATCCCAGTCGTATTTTAAGAGCTTTTTGTTGTTGTTTGCCTGTTTTGGAACTAGGCAGAATTACTCCAAAGTTCATGGAGAGAAAAAAAAAAAAAAAACATTAAAATACCAAGAAAAATAGGCGGGAAAGCGCCTGGGTAGCTCAGACGATTAAATGTCTGCCTTTGGCTCACGGCGTGATCCGGGGGTCCTGGAATAGAGCCCCACATGGGTCTCCCTGCTCAGCGGGAGTCTGCTTCTCCCTCTCCCTCTGCCTGCTGCTTCCCCTGCTTGTACACTCTCTCTCTGTCAAAAATGAATAAAATCTTTAAAAAAAGAAAAAGAATATAAGGGAATATAATCAGATACCGAAACTATTACAAAGCAAGAATAATAAACATCGGGTGGTAATAGAGTATGATTAAACAGTCATAGAACAGAATCTAAAGCCTGAGTATACATATTTAATATATTTTCCATATTTAATATATGGAGGATCAAGAAATGGTTAATTCAATAAAGTATTTAATATTTTAAGGTCGATGAGCCAAATTTGGGGGGAAAAAATAATCAGATCTCTAACCCAAATGGATTCATGACTTAAACGTGAAAATTGAAGCCAAATTGATTCTCAATATATATTGGTTGGTGTATATTGATACAATCTTTAGCAATATCTGCTAAGTTTTTAAATATGAATACCTTTTGACACAGTTTTTCAATTCTAGGAATTTATCCTATAGAAACAAAATATATGTATAAAGATAAGTATGATAATAGAGCACCGGAATATCAAAAATAGTATACACATGTGGAATAATTAGGTTATGGAATGTCTATACCATGCAACCTCAGAGGCAATATCACAACCAAGGAGGTGAAAATTGGTTCTTGGAGGGGTGGGGGGTGGGGAGACAAAAAACCCTTATTTTTTACTTATAAAGTACAAATATGCACAAAGTACAAAGATATACAGTTTATATGTGGTATTGAAATTTCATGGAAGGGATGATTAAGAAAAAAAATGTCTAAACAGGCTTCTTGGGCTGATAATGGAAAAAAAGACTGAGAAAAACTGATCTATACAATTCATTACAAGGCAACTGTTAAAAAGAATGAGGTAGATGTATATTGACAAAAGAGGATGCCCAAAATGCATAATGGTTTTTTTTAAGATTTTATTTATTTATTTGAGAGAGAGAGAATGAGAGACAGAGAGCACAAGAGGGAAGAGGGTCAGAGGGAGAAGCAGACTCCCTGCCGAGCAGGGAGCCCGATGAGGAACTCGATCCAGGAACTCCAGGATCATGACCTGAGCCGAAGGCAGTCGCTTAACCAACTGAGCCACCCAGGTGCCCAAGATGCATAATGTTTTTTTAAAAAAAGTGTAGATAGCCTTGTGTGAAGAGGAGCTTCTTAAACATGACTCCAAAGCCCAATACTATTAAGGTTTAGGCTAAACTACACAAAATTAAAGATTACTGCATGGAAAAAAACCCTACCCACCCTCCCCCTTCCACACACACAAACACACACACACATGCACACATTATAATTAAAGTTGAAACAACAACAAGCCAAGAGAAAATATTTGCAAAATACATGACAAAACTATATGCCGTTAGTATACAAAGAGCTCTTACATGTCAATGAAAAGGTTTAACACCCTATCAAACACACGTGGTAAATACCACAAACAAGCAAATCATATGTACACACACACCCCCAAATAAGCATATGAAAATATTTTTATTCTTGCTAGTTAAGAAATACAAATAATCCCAACAATGAGATAATGTGTTTTCATTGGATTAGCTAGGTTTACAAAGGTTGGTGTTAGCAGAGATATGAGATAGGGCTCTGTCTGAGTATAAATACATTTAGCCCTTCTGAAGTACAGTTTGGCAACATGTATCAAAACGTTAAATATGAATACTTTTGAATCAGCAGTGATATTTCTAGGAATATATCCAAAGGTGATCATCAGATAGACCAGAAAAAAGATGCATGTGTAAGAATGCTCATTATAATATTGGTTAAAAATTGGAACCAACTTAAAATTTTATATGAGTAAGAGTCTAAATGTACTTTTGAATGAAAAGAGCTCGTTACAAAGCATCATGTTCATTGTAATGCTATATATATAAGTTATGTATCAGTACACATAGAAACAATATTTTTTAAAAGTTCATGGAAATTTCTGTGGAATTTCAAGTGAGTTTCAAGCTTATGCAAAAATGAGAGAATAGTATGAACTCCTCTGTACCCCCCTTCTTAGCTTCAACTCATATCCAATCTTATTTCATCTATATTCCCACCCACTCGCTCACTCAACCCAATTTTTGAGGTAAATCCAAAACATTTTATCTGTAAATAGTTTAATATATACCTCTAACAGATAAGGATGATTCTGAAACAATCTCAATGCCATTATCATACCTAAAAAAAAACTCCTAACAATTCATTTATGAAATCAATTATATCCAATCAGTGTTCAAATTTTTTATTCTTATACATTGTTTTACAGTTAGATTGAGGTCCATACATTACAATTCATTCATATATTTCCCAAGCTATAGGTCTTTTTCCCTTCCTTCCTCCCTCCCTCTCTTTATTTCTCTATCTCTCTCTGCCACACCCCTTCACTCTCCCAATTTGCTTGGGTAAGTGATTGGGTTGTTTGAGCTTAGGAGTTTTGAAAGTAGACCTGACCCTAACATTTACAGACCTGGGACAACAGTACAAATAGAGCCCCAAATACCATGCATCTAAATACTTAAATGCTATCACTCCAGCTAACGGTTTAATATGCTCTGCAGTCCTGTCTTGACAAATAAACCCTCTTAATGACTTGGAAGGCCAAGTTAAAATTCAGAATCCTCAGACTCTTAAAAGTTCCTCACTGGATTGTGTTTGCACAGGAGGACTGGCACATGGCCCACAGGCTGGCCCATTCTCTTTCCACCCCTGCCTGGCTCCATCTCCTTCTCAAGGACACCCCCACCCACATGGCCACCCTCTGCAAACACCCACCACTGGCTGCACAGTCCAAACTTGGGAAGGTAAACCAAAGAACAGGCCCATGCAGGTCCTGAAAGCAGGGCATAGCTGGCATAGACTGGGAAGCTCAAAACATAGTCTGGAAGGGAAGACATTAACTCTAGGTGAGGTGGGTCCCCTGTGAAGTCCACGGACTTCTCACCCCATCTGGAGCAGTACAGCTAGAGGAGGGTCAGAGGAGGGGCCCCTTGCCTGGATCTAAGGACCATACTGCAATAAAGTTCCCCATAGTCTGGGTTTTGCTGATCACATTCCCCAAGATGTTATTAAATATGGTTCTTTGTTCCCTCTATTTCCTGTAAATTGATAAATAAATCAAGGAGCACAATCAGATTCAGGTTCAGTGTTTTTGGCAAGAATAGTGTATTTGTGAGTGTTGTGTACATCCATCAGGAGGCACATAAAATCTGGTCTTTCTTTTTAATTAGAGTATAATTAAGATAAAATGCACAAATCTTAACTGTTCAGTTCAATTAGTTTTAACAATTATGTACACCCATCTAGCTTACTCCCAAAACAAGATAATTTCTATCACCCCAGAAAGTTTTCTCATGAGTCTTTACACTTAGTTCCCCTCCATCCACTGAGCCTGGATAAGGCTGCTATAAACATTCTTGCACACATTGTCTTGCGGGCATTTTCATTCTTCTGGGTGAATACTTAGGAATGAAAATGATTGTTTAAAAGAAACTACCAAACAATTCTTCAAAGTGGTTTACCAGTTTACCTGTCCAGCAACAATGTATGAAAGTTCCAGTTGCTTTTTGTGCTGTTAGCAGCTGTTGACTATCATTACCTAGACACATTAATTAGGGTTTACACAGTGGTGTTATTCTAGCATTTATTCATTTGCTGAAATGCTTCTATGAAGAGAAAATTCCCTTCAAATGCATGTGGTTTCCCTGAAATACATTCATAGAGGAAAGTCAGGATTAATGCTTAATTCTTTATCAATTTTCAAAATAATGAATTCTCTCACATCCATCAAAGACTAACAGTGAGAAGGGTTTTTTTCAGAATTATTATAAACTCATGAATTTAAATATATTTGATGTGCTGAACCCATTTCAATTATTACCTTATGCTCAAATTGTCCTATCTTTAGCCAGTGGGAATCTTTTCAGATTACCTTTCACACAACGCTCTAAGTATTTGATAACTTCCTTCCCTTCTAAACGACAAGTTGTTTCAGACTCATCTTCAACATTTCCTGCAGCGGACCTGGAATCAGCCATTTCTCCAAGGAATCCTGGTTCTTTTTAATGGGAAATGGTATTTTAGGGGCCACAATCTGGTAGGGTATTTATTGCTAGTGGATATTCATGGTTTCTAGACCTTTACAGTGGGTGGAGCTAAGAAATGTTGTTGTTGTTGTTGTTTGAAGATTTTATTTATTTATTTGAGAAAGAGAGAGAAAGCGCATGCATGAGCTAGGGGCGGCACAGAGGGAAAAGGACAATCAGACTCCCCGTGGAGCAGGGAGCCCGATGCGGGGCTCGATCCCAGGACCCTGGGATCATGACCTGAGCCAAAGGCAGATACTTAACCAACTGAGCCACCCAGGAGCCCAGAAATGTGGTGTTGTTTTAAAGATGTAACACATATGTCCAGTTGAAAGTCAGGACTACCCTCATCAGTCTCACATCTGTATCTCCCTTTCCCCATGCTTAAAATCCACAGAATTATTCATTTGCTTTAGAACACCATGTACAAATAACAGTCTCAGAATACAATCTTGGCACTACAACCACAACATGATTACTGAAAACAGTTTTGGGTTTTTGCTGTTGTTGGGGTAGGGGGGACTTTCTGTAAGTCTTTTTGTTATTAGGGGATATTTCAATATGGATGTATAGTCTATTACTGAGTTTTAAAGTCACTTGGAAAGGTTCCACATGTGTAGTTATGCCACCAACTCAATACATAGATTAATTTGTTTAATCTTGATTGCATTTTTAAGGTAGCTTCGCTTTATAACTAATATAAAATATTTACAATGTTCTAAAGTCAAGTCTATAAAACAAGAGCTCTCAGAGAAAAATCTAGCTTCTACCCCTGTCCTGTCTGTGCTATCCTTCCCTCACTATATAAATAACCATTTATTTTTATTATTTATCCTTCCATTTTTTTATATGTATAAGCAATTATAATCTTTTAAAACAAATGATAGCATACTATGCACTCAATTCACTCTTTAAAGTGTACAGTTTAGGGGTGCCTAGGTGGCTCAGTCATTTGAGCAACTGACTCTTAATTTCAGGTCAGGTCATGATCTCAGGGTTGTGATCTCAGGGTCGTGGGATCAAGCCCCACGTCAGTCTCCGTGCTGAGGGCAGAGTCTGCTTGGAACTGTCTGTCTCCCTCTCCCTCCCCACCCACACACTCGCTCGTGCTCGCTCTCTCTAATAAATAAATCTTTTAAAAATATATAGTATACAATTTAATGATTTTTAGTATATTCACAAAATTATGCAACATGACTACAAGTTTAGACCATTTTAATAACCCCAAAACACCCTTCATGCCTTAGTCACCCCCTCTCGACCCCCAATTCTCCCTAGCCCTAGGCGACCACCACTCTACCTTCTGTCTCTATAGTATAAATTTGCCTGTTTTGAATATTTCATATAAATGGAATCATACAATATGTGGTCTTTGAGTCTGTCTTTTTTTATTTACCAAATGTTTTCAGAGTTTGTTCATGTTGTATGTGTATTGGTACTTCGTTACTTTCTATTGCTAAATATATTCCTTTATATGGGTATACCACATGTTATTTATCCATTTATCAGTTGATGGACGTTTGGGTTGTTTCCACTTTTTGGCTATTGTGAATTATGCTGTTATGAACATTTGTGTAGTGTAGACTTATGCTTTCATTTCTCTTGAATGGAATAGCTGGGTCATATGGTATCTCCATGTTTAACATCTAGAGGAACTGTCAAACTGTTTTCCAAAGGAGCTTGCACTATTTTACATCCCGCCTCCCCAGCTTCGTGGCTTCCAATTTCTCCACATTCTTGTCACCACTTGTTATTGTCCAACCTTTTTAAAATAGCTGTCTTAGTGGGACTGAAGTGATATCTCATTGTGGGTTTGATTTGCCTTTCCCTAATACTAATGATGTAGAGCGTCTTCATGTGCTTATTGGCCGTTTGTATATTTTCTTTGGAGAAATGTCTGTTCAAATCTTTCACCCATATATCGACTGGGTTATTTATCTTTCAGTTGTTATTATAAGAATTTTTTTATATGTTCTGGATACAAGTCCCTTATCAATGTGTGATTATTTGAACATGTTCTCTCCCATTCTGCTTTCTTTTCATTTTCTTTTTTTAAAGATTTTATTTATTTGTCAGAGAGAGAGAGAGATACAGAGCACAAGCAGGCAAAGCAGCAGGAAGAGGGAGAGAGAGAAGCAGGCTCCCCGCAGAGCAGGGAGCCCGACACGGGGCTCGATCCCAGGACCCTGGGATCATGACCTGAGCAGAAGGCAGATGCTTAACTGACTGAGCCACCCAGGCGCCACTAATTTTCATTTTCTTGATGGTGTCCTTTTTTGGTTGAAATCTAATTTACCTTATTCTTTCTTTTGTTGCTATGCTTTTGGCATCATGTCTGAGAAGGCTTTACCTAACCCAAGGCCACAAAGACTTATTCTGATATTTTATTCTAAAACTTTTATAATTTTAGTTCTTACAGTTAGGTCTATGATTCATATTTATGAATTTTATGTATGTAGGAGTCTAACTTCATCCTTTTGCATGTGAATATCCAGTTGTCCTAGCGCTATTTGTTGATAAAACTATTCTATTTTTTTTCCTGATGTAATTGTGTCAGTACCCTTATTGAAAATCGATTGACCTTCAATGTAATAGTTTTTTTCTGGATTCTCAATTTTATTCCATCGATCTATACACCTATTCTTATGCCAGTACCACACTGTCTTGATTACCATAACTTTGCAGGAAGTATGAACTCAGGAAGTATGAGTCCTCCAACTTTGTTCTTCTTTTTCAAGATTATTTAGTTACTCTTATTCCCTTGCATTTCCATATGAATTGTCAATTTCTGAGAGAAAGCCAACTGGGATTTTGACAGGGATTGCATTGAATCTGTAGATCAGTTGGGGAGTATTGTCATCCATCTTAGCAATATTAAATCTTCAATCCATGAGTATTGAATGTCTTTCTGTGTACTTATGTCTTCTTTAATTTCTTTCAACAGTATTTTGTAGTTTTCAGAGTATAAGTTTTATACTTTTATTAAATTTATTTCCAAGTATTCTTTTTGATGCTCTTGTAAAGGGAATTGTTGGGTTTTTTTATCTCAAATTCCTCCTTGCTTTTTTTTTAAAGATTTTATTTATTTATTTGAGAGAGAGACAGAGACAGAGCATGAGCAGAGGGGAGGAGGGAGAGGGAGAAGCAGACTCCCCACCGAGCAGGGAGCCCAATGCAGGGACTCAGGGCTCACTCCCAGTACCCCAGGATCATGACCTGAGCTGAAGGCAGACGCTTAACCAACTGAGCCACCCAGGCGCCCCTCCTCCTCGCTTTTTTAATTTACCAATAGACCTGAAGTTCACTCCATTGTAGTAAATATACATACTCTTCATTCCTCTTTACAACTGCAATTATTTTCTTAGTTTGTGGTTTAAATTTTTCACAAGTATTATATATTTGTATAATGGACAAGGAAAGTGGCAGTGCATCCAGTGTCAGTCCCTCTTTTCCTTTCTTCCATTCTAATGGAAAAATTTATGTGTTTCGGTGTCTGTGTCCAACTGTATTGTGACACCTCCTCCTTAGCCTTAAGAGGATTAATCTTGATCAGTGTAAGTCAGTTGGGATAACTGCCATTTCCCTTGCCAACTCTGCCAATGAGATGCCAAGGGGAAGTCTGCTGAATGCCTTTTGTGGAAGTTGTTCTTTGCTCTTAGGAAGAATGAAAGATAGGGACAGTTCATTTTCTTTCTCCAGGTCTTGTCAACCCCTGAAGCTGTGGCAGCTTTCATGACTCCAGAGGAAAAGCCTACAAGCTGAGGATGACAGAACAAAAACATGGAAGGAATCTGGGTCCTTGATGAGGTCACTGAGGACATGCCCTATCTCCATTTTATTGTTACATAAGATAGCAAATGTTGAAACGATTTTGAACTGGATTTTCTATTACTTTCAGCCAAGAGTATCATGACTGATAAAAAGCACATTCCTGACTCAAGAGTAGCCAATCCCTAGGCTGACTAGTTGGACGCAGAAAAGTGTAAGGTTTCACTCAATCACACTGATGGCAAGCATAGAGCTAAGGCCCACACATTTCTGCTTAAATCCACAGCCACTCTTCAGCTCTGGTCTCTCTGAGGCCTAATCCCAGTATGTCTCCTACGTGTAGCGTGCCAGGAAATTTTGTCCCCCTTGCTGCAGTTATCACTTTAGCTTGAGTGTCTCTCTATTTCTTGTAACTGAGTATGACTAGAACAATTTGGAAAAGTTAATACTTTGGAAAATATCCCACTTCCTTAAAAAAAGATATAGACTTTATTACCTTTAGCCTAAAAAGGATAATAGATGCATTATCCTACATTTTACTTTTCTAGCTACCCCTATAACAAACTAAAGAAGGAGCCAAAGAAAATCCATTTGATGGGAAAATGTGGGATCAGGCCTCATAACTCCATAGAAATGTCTGTAGTATTTTATATTTTTCAAGAAGATATTATAGTCATTTGGAATTTTTCAGGTTTTTATTTGTTTTTGCTGAACTATTTGAGACTTAGTGGCAGAAATTTATGGCCCTCTTTTCTAAGACTTCAACATGTATCTCCTAAGAACACTGGCATTCTCAGGGTACCTGGGTGGCTCAGTTAGCCCACTTAGCCAAGTAGTCTGACTCTTGATCTCAGTTCAGGTCTTGATCTCAGGGTCATGAGTTCAAGCCCCACATTGTACCCCATGCTGGGTATGGAGCTTACTTTTAAATAAAGGAAAAGAAAAGAAAAAAAAAAAAAAAACAGAACAATGGCATTCTCTTACCCAAACACAAAGCAATTATAAAAATCAGAAAATTTCATACGTAGACAATGTTATTATCTAATATGCCATCCATACTCAAATTTTGCTAATTTTTGCAGTATTATTCTTTAGAGAAATCTTCTTTCCCATTCCAGAACCACATATTTCATGTAGTTATCATGTCCCTTTTCTTTTTTCTCTTCTTTATTTTTTTGTTTGTTTTTTAATAACATTTTTGTGTGGGTTTTTTTTCCTTTTTTTTTTTTTTTTTTAAGTAGGCTCCATGCCTAGCGTGGAGCCTGATGCAGGGCTCAAACTCACGACCCTGAGAACAAGACCTGAGCTGAAATCGAATTGGATGCTTAACCGACTGAGGCACCTAGGCGCCCCTGTTCGGTTTTTTTTATAACATCATTATCGTATCTCTTTAGTCTCTTTTAATACATTCCTCAGCCTTTCTTTGTCTTTCATGACAGCGACATTTTTGAAGAGTACAGGACCACTGTTTTGTTCCCATCGCTTCCTCAGGAGTCAATTCAGATTATACATTTGGGACAGAAACACTACACAAGCAATCTATGTCCATTATTTCAAGAGACGCCTCAGCTTGCGTCATTTGTGATGATGTTTTCAATCTTGATCTCTCAGAGGAAGTGGTTTCAGCTAGATTTGTCTTGTTTTTCTGTTTCTATTTAATAAACAACTGTAGACATATACTTTGAGACTATATAAATATCCTGTTCCACAGTCAATTTTCTACAACACACTTTTAGCACCCACTGGTGATTCTTGTCTAGATTATTACTATGCTAAATGCATAAATGGTGATTTTCTAACTCTTATCATTCCTCCTGTTTATGACATGGCATTCTACCATAAAGAACCTTCCTTCTCATCATTCTCTCCTGCATCCCTCCCATTTTGTCCCCTCTCTCCTGTAGGCAAATTTCATTAGTTTTTGGTTTATTCTTCCAGTGTATATTTTTGTAAAAAATGAGCAGATACATGTATATTATTTCCCCTTATTTCTTACCCAAAATGTAGCATACTACATACTCTTCTGCTCTTTGCTTTTTTTCACTGAGCAATAAACCTGAAAATCACTCCATAAAAGCTGCCTAGCACTTTATTATGTGTATATTACTCTATTATGTGTATTCAGTGTATCTCCTTTGTATATATATTTAGATTATCCCCAACATTTTGCAATTACAGATATACTACCATATATAATCCGCATGTATAGTTTTGTATTGTTGGAGATATTTCTTCAGGATAAATTCCTGCAGAATTTGGTCAAATGGTAAATTCATAGGCAGTTTTCTTAGATATTGCCAAAGTCCCTTCTACAGGGATTATATCATTTTGCCTTCATCCCAGCAGTAGATGAGAATGCCTATTTTTGACTGCCCAACCAACAGAATTCACAGTGTTTTATAAACCACTGGTGATACTCATTTAAAAAAAAAAAATACAATCATAGGGGCACCTGGGTGGCTCAGTTGGTTAAGCATCTGCCTTCAGCTCAGGTCATGAGCCAGGATCGAGTCCCGCATCGGGCTCCTTCCTCAGGGGGCAGCCTGCTTCTCCCTTTGCCTCTCCCTCTGCTGTTCCCCCTGCTTGTGCTTGCACTCTCTCTGTGTCAAGTGAACAAATAAAATCTTTAATAAAAATAATTGCATCATAACCACAGTATATGTCCTGAAACTGATGCTTTTCCCAAAAGAATTGTAGGTGGAAGTCCATAGAACTATAAGCACCCCTTACATTTATGGTTTTCATTATGTGGATTTTCTATTTGAACTTTGCCGCTCCCCCCCCCCTTTTTTTGGCAGCTATGCTTTGGAACAATGTGTTTGGTGGAACCTGAAAAAAACATGGTGCATGCCTAAAACCTGCTGCTGGTCTGGCTGTCACCCAGCAGCAGGCCACAGAAGAAATATTATGCCCTGAGGATAGCCAAGTCTGTGCCCACACACCTCTGTCTTACCATTGTCTCAAAGACTGGTGTGGTGCTCATCTTCCCTGCAGAGTGTATTTTCGTGTCATTCACGTGTTTTCATCCTACAAGAAAATAATTTTCCGCTTTGGGAAACTTTAGCACAAAGAAACAAGGAAAGGTTAAACTATGAGTGTGAAACTAAACATCAGCAAGAGATGTATACACAAAGAAGACAGCAGATACCAAGATGTTTCTTGGGTCAGACCGAGTGCATGCTGCAAATCGCAAGAGGCTCATGGATGTTGCGTGAATAGAGGGCACATGCCCTTAGCCCTCACTTTGTTCTTACCATCCTCAGAGTCCCAGGCAGGAAAAAGCACATTTGTCAATGGACAAAGATTGTGTAACCAGCCACAACACTGCTCTTTAAAAGAGTCAAGCAGCTCACCAGTGTTTTCCTCTTGCACCTCCTCAAAGCCCACTTGCCTGGCTTGGCTGTCAAGGACAGGTCTCCAAGCCACTGACCTATGGTGGGTAGAAGATTCCAACACTTCATCTGATCACATTTCCCCACTTATGCCATACCCCTACTGTCTTTCCTCTGCTCTTTCTCTTACCGTTCACCCCTCCTTCCCTTCATCCACGAGTACTTCGTGGTCCTCTCCTTGCCCAGCCTGACAGAGGCTGCATGACCTATTGGAAACCGCAAGGGCTTTGGACTAAAAAAGGGTAGTTTTGCCTCTTGGCTCTGTGGTAATGAGCTTTCTGACCTCGGACACATTATTATGAGACTTCTAGGTCTCCATTTCCTCGTCTGTAAATGGGGAAAATAAGATCTACTTTGTAAAGTTGTTGTAGGATTAATAACGATGGTTTTAGTGTCTGACACGTTAGTAGCTCAATAAATAATAACTAGTACACAAAAACCCCGTGTGAGGAAGGCCAGAAAGGTACCTTCATTCTTTGTTTTCTTGCCATCTTCCAACCTGTGCTTCCTCACTTTATTTTTTATTTTTTTAAAGATTTTTATTTATTTATTTGACACAGTGAGAGAGGGAACCCAAGCAGGGGGAGTGGGAGAGGGAGAAGCAGGCTTGCCGCTGAGCAGGGAGCCGGATGCGGGGCTCGATCCCAGGACCCTGGGATCATGACCTGAGCTGAAGGCAGACGCTTAACGACTGAGCCACCCAGGCATCCCGCTTCCTCACTTTAAAAAGTAAATGATTTTAGAAGTCTTTTCCAATACTAAAATTCTATTTTTAATGGGAAAAAATAGCCATGTACATTAAAGGCCTATTATGTACAAAGAAGGTCACATACAATTTCTTTGCGTCAACCAGATAAATGAAAATTTGCTAAAAAAATAATCTTTAGATTTTCTTTTTCTTCACATATTACTGCCAGTGGTGTCACTGTGTATAGATCAAAGGGAATAGCAAGTGACAACTATTCCTCTGGTCACACTAGTCATGTGTGGTCACTAAGAACTTGAAATGTGACTGGTCCCAGGTTGTGCTATAAGTGTACTCTCCACACCAGGTTTCTAAGACTTAATTTGACAAAAAAAAAAAAAAATGGAATATATGTCATTGACATTTTTATATTGATTACATGTTGAAATAGTATTTTAGATATATTAGATTATATAAAATATATTATTAAACTTAATTTCACCTTTTTCTTTTACCTTTTTTGATGTGGCTATTGGAATTTCCTACGTGGTTCACATTCTATTTCCATCGGACAGGCAGGACTGCTCTAAACAAATGAGAAGTCTACATAACATTAGTAATCTCCAAAACAGTATTGTCACTAACTTTTAGTAAATTTAATTTACTAAGAAATATGGGGATTTTTTTTCCTGTGCATATTCTCTGGGGAGTAAAATCAACACCCATTCTTAGTGACTTTTACATTTTAATTTTTTGGAGTGATCCTCAAATCACTAGATATCAGTAGCTATCTGGTGAAGACCGACTGTCATACTCAGTAGTGTGGCCTCATTTCAAGGAGCCCATCAGTAAAAGATCAGGCTGAGATGATTCATTCAGCTTTGCTATCTAGGAAATTCATATCATTAAAACTGAATTAGCTCAGTGCAATCCAGCTAAGTGCTCTCCAGGTTCTGGGATGGCCTTTGGTGGGAGATGATGAGGCTATCCCTAGGAAGCCTCTTTTTGCCCTGCTCCTCTTCTCTGAACATTATCATCTGCAAAGGGTTTTCACCTGGGTCCATAAGATGTGCTTTGGGGCATCCATGAACCGCTTGAAATTGTATTCAGTTTTGTGTGTATAGGAATTGTTCTAGAGAGAAGATCTGTAGCTCTCATCAGGTTCTCAAAGGGGTCTATGACTGCCGAAAAGTAAAGGACCACAGACATAAGAAATTAGTGCCCTACCTGCTGTATTAGCTTCCTAATGCTGCAGTAACAAATGACCATAAACTTAGTGAACTTAAAACTCATGTATTATCTTATAGCTCTGTGGGTCAGAAGTCTGACACAGTCTCACCAACGTGTGGGCAGGGATGCATCCCCTTCTGAGGGCTCTGGAGGCAACTTGTTTCCTTGCTCATTCAGGCTGTTGGAAGAATTCTGTTTCTTGCAGTTGTAGAACTCAGGTCCCCACATCCTTGCTGGCTGCCATCTGAGTGCTGCTCCCCGCTTCTAGAGGCTGCCCACATTCCTTGGCTCATGGCCCCCTTCCTCTGTCTTCAAAGCCAAGGTTTGAGTCCCTCTCAAGCTTCAAGTCTCCCCTGCCTCTTCTTCATTCACATCTCTCTGACTCATTTTCCTGCCTCTCTCTTCCACATTTAGAGGTTCATGTGATTACGATGTGATTACATTAAACCCATCTGGATAATCCAGGATAATCTCCCTATGTTAAGGTTCATAACTTTAATTCCCTCTGCAAAGTCTTTTTTTCACTCTATGATTTAACATACTCACAGATGTCAGGGATTAGGCGCCACTACTCTACCTACCACACTTTTCCACCCACATTTGTGCATCTTGCTCCATTCTGAGCATAGAGAAAGTGAGGCTGGTGACTAGCCCCTGTGCAAGGTGTCCCTCAGCAAAAAGTGTGGGAGGCATATTTGTCCCCAACAGCTTCCTCAGTCTTCCTTTTGTTACTCATTAGTGAAGTGCCACCCACACCGCCCACTTAAAGGCTCAATGTACTTGGCCCCAACAGCACCCCACTTCTACTCAGGCCAGACTGTGATCTCCATCTGTCTACCTTATGTCGTTTTAAAAAAAAAAATAAGTCGCACAGTTACCATCTGGAAGAGGTCTAATAAAATAAGTCACTCTAAATTGCTAAAGTCTGATAGGTAACAACCCATCTCTAATAATATTAGATATATTTGCAAAATTTATTAAAACTTATAGAAAATGTGTTACTACATTTCTGTGAATTGCAAGTAAGCTGTTTGCCCAAGGCTTATTAAATTCGTCTGCTCACACACGTCTTCTGTTTTCTTATCATCATCAATCAACTCCATTCACTAGGTTTTATCATGAGGACTATCATTCATCCCTCTCCCTTCGAAGAGATTCACCTTTTGTGCCAGACCTTCAGCGCCAGCCAGCTCACAGGTCTCTTAAGAGAATATCGGTCTGCCTATCATTAAACGTACAGACACGCGGGGAAGGAGGTTACACTACAGAGGAAAAGGTTAGGCTTTTTAGGCCTAAACCACCTTCAACTGTCCCCTTTGTAAAGGCAATCTGCCCTAGATATTTCCTCATAGCATCCTTGTCTTTTAGAGAAATAACCAAATGTAAAATGGTTTTTAGAATAATTGTCTTCATCAGTATAGGTGATTTTTTTTTATATTTCGTTTAAAACAAGATGTAGCAGCCAATCTAAAAAGTTATGAAAAAAAAAAGTTCTTCAGATAGTGAACCCTGGCTTGCTTACAAGCTCCCTCTCTGTTCTCTCTCCCTCTCCCTCTGTCTCTCTCTCTCTCTCTCTCTCTCAGGTACACAAACGACTATTTCTTCTATGTGTTTGCAATAAAGAAAATTAAAAGAGTAAAATTGTTGCTGATAGACTGTGTCATTTTCAAAACCCAGAGCTTCCAGGTATCCCTTTCATTAAGCCATCTCCATGACTCTGGAGACAAGATGGCGGGGCCTCTTTGTCACAATACCTACTCATCTACTAGAGCTCACCATGGTGGAAAGGGGAACATCACACTTTAACACAGCAGTTTTGATGTGGGGCTTTTTTTTTTTTACAAGATCTGAAAAATAAAACATCACTTCTCCCCACACTCTGCCCCCACTCCCTTCATTTTTTATCCTCCGGCAATGTGTAGAATCCTTCCTCCAAACCTTATATCTCAACTCTGATCTGTACCACATCACTCACCCCACACCCTAGTCACCTCCAAAGGTGATTCACAGGGAGGCTAACAAAGCTGCAGCCTCTGGACCCTCACTTGCAGGCCTCTGGGAGTTGCTAGAAGTTGTAGAGGGATCTTGGGGGGGAGGCGAAGCCAGGTTCCAATCAGAAAGGATTTGTGTGTGAAATTCTGGAAAATTGCCTAAAAATATATCAGAAAAAAGTATTCTGAATCTCCAAAGCATCAAGAGTTGGTTGTGATTTATTTTCTCATCCCAAATAGGTATCTAAATGGGCAATTTTTTAGATAATTTTGCATGCTTTTTTCTTAAAGGACCCCCAAATTGTAAACACTTCAGCCCCACAAAACCTGGTTCTGCCTCTGCTCACCTCATCACAGTTCCTAATGGCAACCCCAGGTCTCAACCCACTCTTCATTCTTAACCCCCACCCCATGATCAAGTGGGATTTATTCCAGGGAGGCGAGAATGGTTCAACATCTGTTAATCAATCAATGTGATACACCACATTAACAAAATGAAGGATAAAAATCATATGATCATCCCAATAGATCCAGAAAAAGCATTTGACAAAATTCACATAAAAGCTTTATCCATGATAAAAACTCAACCAAGTGGGTATAGAGGTCATGAACTTCAACATAATAAAGGCTATCTGTGCGAAGCCCACAGCTAACATTATACTCAATGGTGAAAAGGTGAAACCTTTACCCCAAGATCAGGAACAAGACAAAGATGCCCCTCTTGCCACTTTTATTCAACATAGTACTGGTAGTCCTAGCTGAGCAATTAGGAAAGAAAAAGAAATAAAAGGCATCCAAATTGGAAAGGAAGAAGTAAAATTAATCTCTATTTGAGGGTGACCTGATATTCTATATAGAAAACCCTAAAGACTCCACCCAAAAAAAACTGTTAGAACTAATAAACAAATTCAATAAAGTTGCAGAATACAAAATCAATATACAAAAATCAGTTGTGTTTCTATACACTAATAACAAACTTGGATGGGGGTTGGGGGTGATCCAAGGTACAAATTTCCAGAAAGAGAAATTAAGAAAAGAGTCCCATTTACAATTGTACCAAAAAGAATAAAATACCTATATATAAATTTAACCAAAAAAAGAAACGTCTGAATGCTGAAAACTATAAGACACCAACGAAAGAAATTGAAGAAGAAACAAATAAATGGAAAGCTATTCCATGCTTATGGATTGGAAGAATATTGTTAAAATGTCTATACTACCCAAAGCAATCTACAGATTCAATGCAATCTCTATCAAAATTCTGATGGCCTTTTTCACAGAATTAGAAAAAAATACTGAAATTTGTATGGAACCACAAAAGACCCTGAATGGCCAAAGCAATCTTGAAAAAGAAGAACAAACCTGAAGGTATCATACTTCCTGGTTTCAAGCCATAGTACAAAGTACCTAGTAATCAAAACAGTATGGTATTGGCAAAAAAGCAGACACATAGATCAATGGGATAGACTAGAGAATCTAGAAAGAAACTCATGTACACAAGGTCAAGTAATTTATGACGAAAGAACCAAGAATATACAATGGGGAAAGGATCTTCAATAAATGGTGTTGGGAAAACTGGACGGTCACATGCCAAAGAATGAAACTGGACCACTTTCTTACACCATAGACAAAAACCAACTCAAAATGGACTTAAAACGAGTGTAAAACCTGAAGCTACAAAACTCCTGAAAAAAAAAGCATAGAGGGTACGCTCCTTGACATCAGTTTCGGCAATGATTTCTTTTGATTTGACAATAAAAGGAAGGACAGCAAAAGCAAAGTAATCCAAATGGGATCACATCGAACGAAAAACTTCTGCAAAGGAAGCCATCAACAAAATAAAAAGGCATCCCATGGAAGGAGAGAAAATATTTGCAAACCATATATATCTAATAAGGGGTCGATACCCAAAATATATAAAGAGTTCATACGACTGAGCAGCAAAATAATTTTTTATTAAAATATGGGCAAAGAAACTGAATAGACATTTTTCTTTCTTTTTTTTTAAAGATTTATTTATTTATTTTGAGAGAGTGAGAGAGAGAGAGAGCACATGAGAGGGGGAGGGCCAGAGGGAGAAGCAGGCTCCTCGCTGAGCAGGGAGCCTGATGCGGGACTCGATCCCGGGACTCCAGGATCATGACCTGAGCCGAAGGCAGTCGCTCAACGAACTGAGCCACCCAGGCGCCCTGAATAGACATTTTTCCAGGGAAGATATATGAATGGCCAACAGGTACAAGAAAAGATGCTCAACAGCACTCATCATCAGGAAAATGAAATCAAAACCACAATGAGGTATCACCTTACACCTGTTAGAAAGGCTATCATCAAAAATACAAGAACTAACAAGTGTTGAGGATGTTGAGTAAAGGGAACACTTGTGCACTGCTGGTGAGAATGTAAAGTGGTGCATCCACTGTGGAAAACAGTATGGAGGTTCCCCAAAAAATTAAAAATAGAACGACCATGTGATCCAGCAAGTCCACTTGTGGGTATATATCCGAAGGAAACAAAATCACGATCTCAAAGAAATATCTGCACCCCCATGTTCATTGCAGCATTATTCACATTATTGTGAACATTATTCACAAGTCATGGAAACAACCTAAGTATCGTGGATGGATGGATGAATGGATAAAGAAAACACACATGCATGTACACACACACACACACAGTGGAATATTATGTAGCCATAAAAAGAAGAAAATTCTGTTATTTGCAGCACCATGGGTGGACCCTGAGGGCATCATACAAGTGAAATAAGACAGAGAAAGACAAATACCGTGTAATCTCACTTATATGTGGAATCTAAAGAAATACCAAACTCATAAGAACAAAGATCAGATTGGTGGTTGCCAGAGGTGGGGGGATGGGGGTTGGGGGTGATCCAAAGGTACAGATTTCCAGTAATACGATAAATAAGTTCTGGGAATGTAATGTACGGCACGGTTGTAGTTAACAATACTGTGTTGCATATTTGAAAGTGTCTAAGAGAGTAGCTCTTAAAAGTTCTTAACGCAAGACAAAAAAAAGTTGCACTGTGAGAGGAGATGGATGTTAACTAGACTTATTGTGGTCATCATTTCATAGCATCTACATCTATCAAATCATCATGTTACTTTAAACTAATATAAGTTATATGTCAATTGCATTGCAATAAAACTGGAAAAAATTTAAAAAAATAATAAGTAGTACTCAAACCCATTCCTTCCTCAATGTTCCCATTTCTACTGTCTTAGGCATTCATCACTGTTCACTGAATTATTATAGTAGCCTGCTAACAAATTATTTTAAAAACATAAATCTGATCTTGTAACTCTGCTGCTGAAAACCCTCAGTGGCCCTCCAGCTCACCCTCCTTCAGCTCTTACAGCATAACATTCACACTCCTCAGTGTTGTGACCTGCCCACCACATACACTCTTCACCCTCCTCTCTCACCACTCCCACCACCACCATCATCATCAGTCATTCATTCATTCATTCAAGGATTTATGGAGCAACTACTGCGCACCTCACACCATATGCTACAAGCATATTTGCAGTACTGGACGCCCAATGCAATCCCACCTTCTTGGATGAGCTTTTCAACTGCCTGGACCTCCAGGCACCTCCTTCTACCGCCACCCTCACCCCGCCTACCTGTAAAGCTCCCTATTCTGCAAGACACAGATGAGATACTTCCTCCTGTCTTCCAAGCCCTCATGGACTTCCAAGTAGAGGTGGCCATTCTGCATCTCTGTCCTCACAGCATGTGTGCTCTTCCACTGTTAGTGCACACTACATGGCATCTACTTGTTTATCTGCCTTTACCATTACACTTTTAACCCTTTAAGGACAAGACTTATACATACCCAGTTCATCTTCGGTCCCTAACAGCACTAGTATAGAGGCTAATAGTAAAAATTCAATAAAATTTTGCTGACTAATATCTAAAATATTTTCCAGCTTTAAAATTCTGTGATTCTGGCACTGGCTAAAGATCAAAAATTAGTAATTGAGAATATGTCATATGTTCACACCCCATTTCACACAAAATTGTAAATTTGGGTTTTCTGAGGGCAGCAGGCAGCAACCACAGATACCATGCCAGTGCCAGTATTCTACTAGTTTATCTTTGAGCCCTATCTGCCTATGGGTGTTAAGTAAACTACCTGTTATCTCACTTCCTTCCTGATCTGATCTTTATTTCTGTAATCTTAAAGCAAGGAAAGGATTCCTGTGGTGTCATACCACATCTTGCCACGAGAGGGCAACAGGAAGACCCGATTTGTGTTAAAACCTTCTGGCCACCAGATGGACCCCAAACACCAGTTTAATGGAGGCAAAGATTTAATTTCTATCAGGCGCACTTTAAATCGGATCAGTTTTCCTTTATTCCCTCTTCCTGAAAAGTAAAATCTCACCCACAGGTGACTAGCCCAAAACCTGGAAATTGTCTAGAGCTATAAGTTACTTTGCTTAGCAAGAGGGACCAGAGGAGAAAAGGGAACGACTAAGATTTTTTTTTTTTTTTTAATGGTTATAAAGAGAGGTCGTCTTCAAACCCAAATAAAAGAACCAGCAATTTGAGGGTGGATTGAGGATTTAGGCGAGTCCAAAGAATTATCATTAATTTTTTTTAGGTGTGTTAATAGTGTTTTAAGAAAATAATATAATTAAAAGCAAAATAAACTAACTAGAAGTCCCCCCAAAATGTCCTGGGAGATAGATGGGTGGTGAATCCTAACCATGATCATCAAAGTATATTCTTGAAAGCCTGGCACTGTCATCATGGCTCAAACAAGAAAATGAAAGTCTTGTGAATGAGGACAGTCCCTGCAGGAGACAGGTTTGCTGGGCCAAGAAAACACTTAAGCCGTGGCCTGCTCCCCGGCCCTCGGTGGATGGGCACGTGGGTACGGGAGTGGCAGATGGAATGCAGAAAGCAAACCCTCTGAACCTGCTCGGAGGAAGCTGCTTTATCTTGAAGGGCAGCAAACTCAGGAGAGGGATTTTTCATATTGGTTCTGGACAGACCTCTGGATTTTATATTCTCCAGGAATGCTTTCAGGCCCTGCCATTAAATATGGGTGGTAGTTATTTACCCCAAGCAGGAAATTTCCATCAAAAATCATGATTCCGGGGCACCTGGTGACTCAGTCGTTAAGCGTCTGCCTTTGGCTCAGGTCATGATCCCAGGGTCCTGGGATCGAGTCCCTCATCGGGCTCCCTGCTCAGCAGAGGGTCTACTCCTCTCTCCTTCTGCCCCTCCCCCACCACGGCTCCTGCTCTCTCGTGCTCACTCTCTCTTGCTCGCTCTCTCTCCTTCTCTCTCAAATAAATAAAATCTTTTTAAAAAAAAAATCATGATTCACACCCAGACAGTGTGAATGCATTAGGGGCATGTGGTACTTTCATTTAGAAGAACTGAGCGGGAGAGGCTGTCCAGCAAACTTCATCCTTATTTTAATTTTGTAGCCCCCAGAAGAGATCATTCCATGCCCTGCTTTTCTTCTTCATCCACTGGTGCTATTTCTCCTGTGCTAAAAGAAAACTGTTTGGGGGCACCTGGGTGGCTCAGTTGGTTGAGCGTCTGACTCTTGATCTCGACTCAGGGCATAATCTCGGGGTCCTGAAATCGAGCCCCACAAAGGACTCCATACTCAGCACAGAATCTGCTTGAGATTCTTTTCCCTCAGCCCCTCCCCATGCCTGTGCTCTCCCTGTCTTTCTCTCTCTCTCCCTCTCTAAAATAAATAAATAAATCTTTAAAAAATGTGTAAGGAGGTTGATTATAGGAGGTATTTTTAACCAAAAAATATGTGGGCGCCCAATCATCCACAAAATGTATGTGACATTCACTGACTCCCCCCATCTGAAGTCAGTCCCCATATTACTCGGTCACAGCACTTGTATATGTCCTCCATAGTACTTGGGACAGTTGGTATTTCATTTGTGGGGTTTTTTTTACTTTTTTTTTAACCTCTCCACTAGACCTTTAGCTCCATGAGGACAGGACCTGGGTCTATTCTGTTCACTCTCGGCTCTTAGCAAAATGGCACAAAGTAGGCATTTAGTGAAGAGTTGTTGAATGAAAAAATGAGTGAAGAAAAAGTTTAGTGTCGTCCAAATTCTACCAAACACAAGAGGGGGGGAAATAGAATCTTGGCTGGTTTCTATGTTGACCATCCTTTTAGGAGTGAACAGGACTATTAAGACTATTGCTCTTTTTCAATAGAGTCCAATTATAATTACTGTTCATTTACCTGTGTTCTCCTGGAAGGACTGCTTAAGCCAATTACTAGCATTAAAACACAGAAATGTGACATTTCACTGTTGAGATGGCAATCTATTTAAAATATGTCCTAATTTTACTCTCTTGTTAGAAAATTCTCACAAATCTCTTTATAAAAACCAAGTCCTCTCTTAATTGAGCCTAATCACAGTAGAACCATCAGTATACTTCAGAGCTGGACTGGGGAGTGAGCTGGTCCCGAGCTGGGCTCCAGCTTGGCCGATTACAGCCGTGCGACCTGGACAGAGGTAGCTTTCCAAAGCTTCCTCTTCCCCACATAACAACGCCTCCCTGGGATGGTGCCTGGCCCAGGCTAGGCCCTCAGAACTATTCAATTCCCCTACTTTCCCCACCAGCCCAGAGGAGCCATACTACCCAAGACATCTTGGACCTACTCATCCAGGCATTAGCAACATTCAACTTGAGAAACATGATTATAGGCCACGCCACAACTGCCCCAAGTCAAACTTCCTCTCCAGTCTCCGTATTTATTACGCTTCCCCATCAGATGGACCCCACAGGCACGCACACACGCGCTCTCTCTCTCTCTCTCTCTCTACTTCAGTCCTCCCTACTTAACACAGAACTGCACTGGCTCCCTGCCACCCCCACAGAGTCTCCAAAAACAGCTTTTTACTTTGTTGCTCAATATGGCCAAGTGTTCAAAGGCCGAAGAGGGTAAATGTGTTATACAGGCCAAGGTTTCCCCAGTTCCGTCATCAACAGGCTGCAGTTAAGGGGTACGCATACAGCATCCAGCCACATACTTGGCGGAACAGAGGCAAATTTCTTTAACTTTCAGAAACTCCTACAAATCGATCAGGAAAATCAATTAAGAAAAAGTGAACTACCCAATAGAAAAATGAAGAATAAAACCAGCAAAAGAATGCAAAAGGCCAGTACCCCTGTGAAAATATGCTCAAGCTTACTCATAATTAAGACAAATCAGAACAACCAGACACCATTTTCACCTATCAGATTAACAAAAACTAAAACCAATAATACCCAGTGTTGGCAGAAGTGCGAGAAACAGGCAGGCAGCCGTGTACTCTACTGACGGAAGGATAAACTGGGCAATTAACAATATTGAAAATTTGGATACAAAATTCAACTATATTAAGTCAACTTCTGTTCATCAAAAGTCATCCATTTAAAAAGTGAAAAAACAATCAGGGCACCTGGCTGGCTTAGCCAGTAAAGATTGGGACTCTTGATCTCAGGGTTGTGAGTTCAAGCCCCACGTTGGGTGTGGAGATTACTTAAAAATGGGGTCTTTGAGGGACACCTGGGTGGCTCAGTTGGTTAACAGTCTGCCTTTGGCTCAGGTCATGGTCCCAGGGACCCGGGATTGAGTCCTGCATCAGGCTCCCTGCTCAGTGGGAAGCCTGCTTCTCCCTCTGCCCCTTACCACCTCATGCTCTCTCTCTCTCTCTCTCTCTCTCTCTCTCTCACATAAATAAAATCTTTTTTTAAATATGGGTTCTTTGAGAGGCACCTGGGTGGCTCAGTCAGTTAAGTGTCCGACTCTTGATTTCAGCTCAGGCCTCAATCTGGTGGGTTCGGGCCCCTGAGTTGGGCTCCATGCTTCGTATGGAGCCTACTAAAAAAAGGGGGGATCTTTGAAAAAAAAAAAGTGAAAAGACAATCACATACTGGGAAAAAGATATTATTTGACTCAGACCAGTAAGCACAACGTATAATGAAATTCTGCAAGTCAACAAGGAAAGGACAAACACTCCAACAGAAAAAAAATGGGCAAAAGCAATTTACATAAGAGGAAATATGCATAGCCACAAAATATACGAAAAGATGCCCAATCTTACTAGTAACCAGAGAAATGTAAATGAAAACTGCAAGTTCACGTTTACCAAATATGCAAAAATTAAAAGGTTGGACAATACCAAGTGTTGGTGAGCATGTGGAGTAACTAAAGGCAGGTTTAAGAGCGTAAAACCACTTTGAAGAACAACTTCTAAAATCATCGAAGATTCTCCTACTCCAAGAAACAACCATTCCCTCCTAGGCAAATAAATACCCTAGAGAAGTCCCCACATACTGACAACAGAGAGATATACACAGGAATATTCATAATAGGGGCTCCCAGCTGGCTCAGTCGGTGGAGCATGTGACTCTTGACCTCGGGGTTGTGAGTTTGAGCCCCACATTGGGTGTAGAGATTACTTAAAAATAAATTCCTAAAAAAATGTTCATGGCAGCATTGTTTATAGCAGAAAAAATTGATTCAACCTTAATGTCCACTAACCAGAAAATGGATACATAAGTTGTGGTATATTCATATATATGAAGTTATTTGATACTGAAAAGAAATTAACTCAAAAATGGTATCAAGATGGAAGTATGTCAGAAATATAATACTGAGGAAAAGATGCAAGTCTCAGAAGAATATATACAGCAAAGCACCCTTAATGTACAATGTAAAAATAGTCAAGTCATTGCATGAAAATAATAAATACCAATTCCGAATTCTGGCATCCTTTAGGTGGAATGGGAGGGATGACAAGCAGGGCTGTACAAAGGAGCATTTACCTGTGTTGGCAATCCTGTTTTTTAAGCTCTTTTTCTTTGTGTATGTTTCAAGTAGTACAGAATAAAATTTTTTTAATTTAATGTATATATACTTTCACTTAATTCCACTGCTAGGAATTTATCTTACATATGTATTAGCATATGCGCAAGCTTGCAACAGTATATACAAAGATGCTTTTTGTAGCAGCTTATAAGGGGGGGGAAGGGAAGCCACACAATATGGGAATATCATATACAATATTCAGTGAAACACCAGAGCTAGACAATCATTAAAAAGAATGAGACAGGCCTGTATGTCAAGATATATATTTAAGTGGAAAAAAATTGTAGGACTAGACCATTTGTGGAAAAATATTAGATTAGCTGTACACACACACCCCCATATGTATAACAAAAAATTTCTGGGTCACAAGAAACCATTAACTTCAATCTACTCAGGGGAATAAGAATGGGTAATGAGAGAGGACTTCTACTTTTCATTTTACACCCTTCAGAATGATTTGCATTTCTATTTTTACCATTAGCGTATATTACCTTTATAATGCGAATAAGTAGATAAAGCGGTGGAAAAAATAACAGTATAAGATTAGATGCTGGTTTATTGAGATTTTATTTTAATGACAAAAATCATATGAAATTCTTTTAATCATTTTTATAATGCTTATCTCCTGGGGAATTGATACCACTCCTAACGGTGGCTACTTTGTACAGGACAATAATTAATGCTGCAGTTAGAGTAAATTATTTGTGGCTCTTTCACAGCTTTATGTAACTATCTGCAGAGCATGTCACCAATATTTGCTTTATTTCAAATCAACATTCTAAAGACCATAAACTGGTTCTGTTTTTGTTTTTTGTTGTTTTTTTTTTTTTACGTCAAAGAGTTTGTTTTTCAAGAAACCCATTCAAAGCGGAATAAAGACCCGAAGCACATGAGCAGAGCGGGCCAGCACACCCCAGCCGAGGTGGTTCGCGAGCCCTGGCGATACGGGGCGCTGCTGCTGGGGTCTGACCAGAGACGGCAACCTGGCCTCCTGCCGTGGAGCTGCACTGGTCCTGCTCAGCTGGTCCGCACCCCGCCCCCCCCCCCCCCCCCCCCCCCCCCCCCGCCGCCGGAACGCGGGCAGAGCCGGGCTGCTGGCGTCACCGCCAGGGACTACACTTGGCTCACACGAGGAGCACAGCCCCGGGTCCTCAAAGCCTTCTTGGGCTCCAGCCTGGCCTCTGAAGTCAGGAAGTTTGCAGCTAAAAAGGAAGAGAAAGAAGCTGAGTGTAGAGAAAGAGGCTCCGAGTGCTTCTGGGGCAACCCAAAGTCCCATTTCCCAGACTGGCTGGGGGCGGGGCAGGATGGGAGCAGAGCCAAGCGATGGACACTCAGAACGTCTGCACCGCACTGAAGCCAGAACTCTGCTGTTTGTGTCTATTGTATTTTATTTGACTGCCAGGTAAAATTTACTTCCAAAAAGAAGAGGCTAAAAATAAAAGTTTGGAAATTGGAAATCTTTGACCTGCACGATACTGGTAGACAGGGGGTCCTCTAACATAACAACAAAACTTTTGACAACCATTCTTCTATTTCTTCAGCTATAGGTGTGGGGAAGGACCTCATAGTACCTACTCTCCTGAACCTTGCAGGCTGCTGGAAAGAGCAAATGAGGTAATAGTCATCTTCAGCTTAGAGGCCCTTAGGAAAATTTATTATTTCCTTCCTTTATTAATGGAGGGTATATCCGGTTCAAATAATTAGTCATGCAAGCGAGACTGGGTTTGTTCTAGAAGGAAAAGGAGAAGCAGTGGCAGCCTCAGAACAAGAAGGACAAGGATGGGGGGGGAGCTGAAGGGGGGTTAAGAAGAAGAAAAACAACAGCAACAACAGCCCAGTTAAATTTTTAAAGAGAGAATTATCCTCTGTTCAAGTGCCTGCCACTTCAGGGAAATGAGGGAGGGGGCCAGAAGGGAAGGAACTGCGGAGAGGACACTTGCTTTAAGCACTTGCCACGTGCCAAGCACCGCGCCATGTGCAAGATGCTGCCTTTGTTTCCTTCAATCCAAGCAGAATACGATGCAGGTGTTGTCATCCCCATTTTACAGATCAGAAAACTAAGGTTCGGAGAGTAAACAACTTAACCAAGTCCGGGTAGAACCTCTACTCACCCAGGTCGCTGCATATTCCCTCCACAGCCTGGCCACCAGCTTCTCCTCCCCAAGGCCGGTGTTCCCCGTCCCTGTTTCTCTTTCTTCCTTTCTGTTAGCTCCCTTTCAGATCTGTAGTATCTCTTTCATCCTTTGGGTTAGTTCCTCTGTGCTGTTCCTCTGTCCTGATTTCCAGCCCCCTGGACAGTTCCCAGTTGGGATCCTACTGTCCTTACAAACATGGCTCTGAAAGGAGCTCCGCCCCTCCGGATGACACACCCTCTCCACCTGGGGGAACCCTCTTCTCGCTGCCTCCCAAGCTCAAAATCGCCATCACTTTGGGTCATTTCTCTCGTCCCCAAATACACAATCACTCGATTATCTCCGTTCCTTCTCCAAAATATCTCCTACCTCTCACTTTCCACTTCTACTTTTTCCCTTAACATCCTAGCACTGTGAACCTTGTGTCTGCCTGGTTTCGGTAGAAGCCTCCAGCTGGTTCCTTCAGTGCTTCCAGATTATTCTGTACACTGCTACCAGACGCCTCCCCCCACCTACCTGCCCTGCACCCTCGTGGGATCCCACACCGCCTTTGTCAAATCAAATCCGCACAGCCCTGCACTCCAGGCTGCACGCATCTGCCCCCGGGGCTTTCCAGCCTCAGGCCCCACTCCTCCACTCTCCAGTTCCTCCGTTTAGCCAAAGGGACTGCTCGCTGCACAACACCCTAACACCGTGCTCCTTTCCGCCCGGCCCCACCTGTGGCCCCCAGATCCCCCACAGGCTGCCCCCCTCCTCCCTCCTGCCCTCTCCCAGCCCTCCCTGGAAGCCTGCACGACTCACTATCTGTACTGTTCAGCGGACAGTCATTGCATACCGCCTGGAACAGGCATTGAAATGGACCAGCGCTATTTCGTCTCTCCCGTCTGTATCTCACCGCCCAAATAGTATAAAGCCCTTGAAGCTAAAGACTAATAGGTCTTGGTTTCTCCCTACAGTGCCTAATACTTAGAGAGTAGATGCTTAATACCTGTGTTGATTTTTTTCTTCCCACATACGTTGGCCTCAAACAAATAGCCAAGGGGCTGGTGAGAATAAAAAGCATCAGTCTTGGAAGCCTGATTTTGGCCACACAGATCTCCTAGAAGTCAATTTCATCTTAACCCCTCGGCTCAAGATCGCTCACAGGCATCCTGGGCATCAGCGGCTCGCTGGTCCCCAGAGAGGTCTCTGACAGACCTCGCCAGCCCGGCTCTGCCTGCTCATTGGGTGATCGAATTTCCAGGTCCTTCCCTGGTTTCCAGCTAAAACGACACGTCCCCGGGATGGTGACGGATTGGGGGGGGCTCCCCAAACCGGAAGCCCTGGCACCCTCGGGGTGAAGCCCCCTCCAGCGCAGCTCAGGGGCCGGCAGAAGCACCGCGAGGCACCCGGCCCTGGGGAGAGAAAGAAGACACTGCACCTTTAAGTCTGCAGCCAGTGGAGAAAAACAAGCTGTGATTTATATAAGCGGGAAAATCATGTGATTTGCAGGAACGCTCCCTCCTTCCCCAGCCCCCTCCCCGCGTCGCCTCCAGCCCTTCCCAGAGGGGCCCGGCCGCGGGGCTCGGCGGGAGGGAGCGGGCCGGGGCGCCCGGGGCCTCCCTCCCCGGCGCTCCCCTCCCGCGGCGCTGCCCTGGGGCCCCCGACGCCGGGGCTGGCCGGCGTTCGGCCCGGCGCGGCGGGTCACGTTCGGCAGCGCGGGCGGGAGGAGCCCGGGCCCGCTCCCCGCCGCCCGCGCCTCCCCTCCCCGGGCCCGCTCGGCCTGCCGCCCGCCGCCCAAAGTGTGCGTGGAGAAACTGAGGCTTCCCCCCAACTTCTCGCGGAGGGGGCAAAGCCGGGGCCCCCACGGCCTGGCTTCTGTGTCCCAGAACACCCGGCACGTGGCGGGGGAGGGCGATTTAAGAAATAATCTGGTAGGAAAAAAAAATAATAATCTGGTAGGGAAGGCAGGATGAAAATCAGCCATTTCTAGAGCGGAGAGGTACTTGAGTTTAGCCCAGAGGACCTAGTTTTCCGGGGGGGGGGGGGGGGACAACGATGTGGCCTTTTCAGACAGAGCCAAGGAAAATAAATACAAGATTTGGAGGCCCGAAGAAGCAGCACAGATCTTTTAAATATTAGAAGGAGGGTAGCGTAGCTGCAAGGAGCCCACACCCACGCGGAGTTAACTCCCGACAGTTTCTGAAGAAAAGGAAATGTTTAGATCCTCCTGAGATGCACAAACGGGTGAGTGGGCAGGTCTTAAGAGGTCATCTCAGCCATCCCGTCTCTGGAAGACTATACCAAGCCGTTCCAGGAAGTGCTTACAGTGGGAAAGGATTAATGATCACTTCCAAAACCAAGCCCAGGGGAGGTTGGGGCGCTCTCTGGGGGAGAAGAGCTGGGAGGAGACGGAAGATCTCCCTCAGGGCAGCACCCTTTCCATAACCGGGAAGGTGGGCTCTGAAATTGTCCAAGGAAGGCAACCCATAGCTTCTGGAATACCCAATGCCAGGAATTAAGCCTTGTCAGAGATAAGGTTCAAATTCCACTTTATTTTCCTCCATTGGTCATCTGCTGGGATGGGGCATAATCCCTGCTGTCACCTGCAGGAAGAACAGCACAGTTCAGGAGGTTGCTAATGAGCCTCTTGCCCTGACCTCCACCATGGCCAGCAGAGCTGGGCGAAATTCAGCCCACCCTCTGCATCCCAGAGCCAGGTGGGCCCTGAGAGGTCATCCTAGCCCTCCTCCAGGCTCCCTTCCTCCCCGCATGGAGGGTCTTTATGCTGAGATCCTTTCCAAAGCAGTGCTTCAGTGCCCTCTGTCACACCAACAGTAAGAAGATCCTTCCCGAAGGGGAGAGCACAAGGTAGGCAAATATTCTCCATTAGTCTTTAAATCCCAAAGAAGAAAAATTTCAGGTAACTTGGGGATTCAGGAGAAGAGCACTCCGTGAGTTCGTTCAGTTATTTAGTGAGTGCCTTCTGTGTGCCTGGCCCCAAGCTGGGCGCTGGAGGCACAGTGGGAGCGAGACAGACACTGCCCCCCCCCCCCCCCCCGCAGCACCACCAGACCCTGTCTGCTCCCCCACCCCACCTCCCAGGAAGACCTTCCTCTCCTCCACCAGCATATGTATGTCCTCTCCCCAGCCCCCACCCAGCGTGTGTTGCCCCCAGGTCCAGCTGTGTATGTCTCACGCATCAAGAGCTGCTTCTATCAGAAGGCGCTGACTCTCTGGTGATTGGGGGGCGGGTTTAAGAAGTAACCCAAAGGCCTGTCCAGAAAATGAGATCATAGTTGGCAGCCTCCTGGGCCCCTCCCAAAATTTATAATTTAGTTCAGGCCCCACCTCACTCAGTGCCACTTGCTTTCTCTCTCTCCCTTTGCTCTTTTTCTGCTAGGCTGGCTGCCCCCTCACGTAGGTCTGTTCTTCCCTAGGCTTCCAGAGCCCTCCCTGACCAGCCCAGGTGCCTTCTTCCTAAGGCAGCCTTATCTGCTTCCACTGTGGGCCTGAGCCCTCCCGCAGCCCTGCACAGATGCCTAACCCAGGTCTCTCAGAAGTGAGGCTCCCCGTGAGGGCGCTCAGACGTTCACCCTTAACCAGAGGCCTGTTGACCATGACCTCAACCTTCCGACCCTCCTGGACCACACCAGCCCCTGCCTTAGTACAGGCTTTTCCTGAGTTTTCCTGTTTCTGGCTTCCCTCAGCCATTCACAAGCCCAGCCTGATAACATGCAAAGGGAAACCTGGCAATAAGCCTGTGGTGAGCGATCATTTTAGATGAACAAACAGAAATTATGGCTCCAAACTGAAAACACCCTGCAAGCCACAAACTCTGTTACTTTGAAAGAAGCCAGATTAGACCTCTGAGTTTTCTTTAAAATGCACCAAGGAATGCAAGGAGTGAATGGGTGAAATCAGCTCGTCTAGGACCCTCAGGAAATGGTGCCTCCGAAGAAAAAAGGCCTCCCAGCCCCTGCCAAATTCCATTCTGTTTCAAATTAGCCTTCCAGCAAAATGGGGGGGGGGGGCTATATTAGCTGGTCTCTAAGATTCTCCTCACACTGAGGCTCTGAGGCTCTACAGTTCCCGAAACAACCTCTTAGAACACTCCACGTTCTCCTGAGTAGAAAATGCATTTGTACTCCAGGCCTAGGTTCCAGCTGAAGCTCAGAATTAGGCTTTCACTGCCGCTTTTTTCAAGCCCGCTTCCTCTTTCTCCTTTCCCTGAAAGGGCCTCTGGTCTTTCCCAAGCTGCCAGAGGAGAAGGGAACACACAGCTACCCCAGAGCAGAGGGGCCCGCCAGAGGGAAAGCTGGCCCGGCCCCAGCACAGGCTCGCCTCAGATTCTGTAGGGACATTCCTCCCTCCCAACAGGCAGGGAACTTCTGGAACTTCTAAAGAGTGTATCCTCTGGCCAGCCCAGGCCCCGTGGCATCCTGCACCCTAGTTTACAAGCTTTTAGTGGCAACTAACACGTTTGGCAAACATTCCTCAAGTGTGAGCCAAGCCAGGCCCTTTTCCCCAGGACCCACTGACAAAGGGTTACTAGGCTGGGACAAAAATGAGGTTCAGCCAGACAAGCCCTGAGCCTTGGTTCTCTGGGCCAAGACTGGAGAGGACCGGAGGGAAATGTCCTCGGTCGGCCTCACTGCCACCACGCAGGCCGGTCCCAAGATCTCCGGGCGCGTCGCTAATTCCAGGCAGGGCTCCACCCCAGGCCACACTCAGCCCAGGACCTGATCAGGAAAACTCCAAGCATTCCCGGCAACATGAAGCTTGCTTTCCATGCCAGGCTTCTCTGGGGTCTCCGGGTGGGAGCAGCCAGACCCTCTCACTGGGCTCCTGCTGTGTCTAGGAGGTCCAGAAAGCATCCATCTCCCAGCTCTTGGCTTTCAGACAATTTTAAAGAGAATGGTGTTTTGAAAGCTCAAGACAGGTTCTGGAGGTGGCTTTGGTTCTAGCTCCATCTCCATCACTCAAAAAAACAAAAAAACAAAACAACAACAACAACAAAACAGTAGCCTTCCCCATGCATACAGAAATCCCAGAGGCAGTGAGCTGAGCTGAGGGGGCCTCAGAGAGCCCCTGCTTCCTAAATGACTGCGCTGTGCTGGGCCCTGGCTAGATCTTGCCGCTATGTCCCCAAGAAGAGAAGATCTACATCCACACCTTCCTTCTGGCTGGCTACCTGGAATGCCTGACACTCAAGAAAATGACTTGAGCCCCAACCCACTAACTATAGGGACCCCATCGTTGTGTCCCCCCAGCGCAATCCTCCAAGCCTCCTGCCCCTACCACTGTCTCTGTGCCTGGGGTTCACAGAGGGTCTGTGCTTCCTCTGGTGACCTCTGGCTCGGACTCCCTGCTTTTCCCTCTCCCCTGAACCTACATCTCACCTCCTGCAGCCTCCGTCCCTCCCTCCCTCCTGGCACTGCCCCCTTGCTCCCTTCCTAATCCCCCAGCTGCCCCTGGACCCACACACAGGCTGACGGACACAGAAGCAGATGTTCAAAGTTTGGGGTAATGGAGGGGGACCACAGTAAGCACATTTGAATCCACGAATAGACATTACTCTCCTAAAACTTCATCAACCATTCCCCCGCCTTGAACTATTTCCCGCTTTATCGTAAGTCCCAGCGTATCCTATCTTCTCCAGCCTCTCTCTTCTCCGCCAGACCCTTCTATCCAAATTCTGAGGTCCTGTGGATTTCTCCTGCAGAACCATTTGTCTTGCCTTCGGCGTGGTCAGAGGGCCACACTGTTCTCACTGGAGTGGTTTCCCCATCAGGGTCCATCATAACATAAGCCTCAAAAAAGAGGCATCTACCTCCAGGGAGGACGCTCCCCCTCCCCCGAATGATAAAGCACAGCACTCTGTTTCCTATGTAACACTTTCTTTCTATCCACCCGCCACCACCGCCCCCTTACATCTGGTACCCCTGACAGTCAAGAAATCCACCCCAAATCACTCCTGTTCTTTCTCTCCCTGTTTTGTTCTCTTGGTTTTGTTTTTGTTTGTTTTTTTTTTTTTTTTACTCCTCCATGGGCATGGGGCGCTGCTCACCTGCACCTCTGTTGTCGTTAAAAGTGATGAACCAATGAAAAATAAGTCAGCATAAGGCAGACACACAAGGGCAAATACTGTCAGATTCCACTTACATGATGAACCAAGAGGAGTCAAATTCCCAGGGACAGAAAGTAGATTAGCAGTTGCCAGGGGCTAGGGAGAGGGGAGAATGGGAATGGCTGTGTAGTGGGTATGGAGTTTCAGTTTGGGAAGATGAAAAAGGTTTTGAAGGTGGGTAGTGGTGATGGTCGCACAACGTAAATGTACTTACTGCCCCTGAGCTGCGCGTGGAATGGTAAACTTCAGGTTACATATATTTTACCAAAATGCAAAAGTAATGTCAGCAACATTCACTCTGACCCCAAAAGAGATTTGTAATTAATTCAACAAATGGGGGCTTTTCCCTCTGCTGCCTGGGAGCACCGCTGCTCTGGGAACACCTGTCACAGAGCTCCAGAGCTAAGGGGAGCACCCTCACCTGCTCTCGGACGCAGTGGCCAGTCGTCTCTCCTGTCCGCGCCCACCTGGCTGGAGGCATACTCTCCCTTCTCAAATTGCGGGAAAACAAAAGAACCACAAGGGGGTCACCATTGGAACAGGAGCCTTTGGACCTTGGTTCTAAACCTAGTTCAGTCATTCATTAGCTGTGCACTCTTGGGCAAGTTATTTAATCTATCTCAATATCCTTATAGAGAAAGTGGAGGACACCATAGCCTCCTCTCCCTCACTGCTCCTGAATGAGATAATGGATGTGTGGAGCACACATTCGAGAAGTGTGTGCAAGCTGGTCTCATCATCTCTCATTTCACTTTGTCAGACTAAAAACACCTCAAACATAAGAAGGAAGTTGCTCGGGGCGCCTGGGTGGCTCAGTTGGTTAAGCAACTGCCTTCGGCTCAGGTCATGATCCCGGAGTCCCGGGATCGAGTCCCGCATCGGGCTCCCTGCTCAGCAGCGAGTCTGCTTCTCCCTCTGACCTTCTCCCCTCTCATGCTGTTTCTCTCTCTCTCTCTCTCTCTCAAATAAATAAATAAATAAAATCTTTAAAAAAAAAAAAGAAGGAAGTTGCTACCTAAAAATAAGGAGGTATACAAATAAACCTAAAATAATACTTTGGTCTTCAGTCGACATTCTGAAATCATCATCCTCATCCAACGCACAACGGAGCAAATCCTTCATGGGCTGCTCTCTGCCACAAAAGCCCCCTTTTGTTTAAATACTTATTTTCTCCCTGATTAGCCTTTATTCAGAGCCGGCCTCCAGCGTTACCCACAGGACGCCCATAGCGCTGCCTGGGTGAAGCGTGGAGTGGGGTTCCAAGCAGGAGCACAGACGGGGCGGGGGGGAGAAGAGGTGTATCCCATGAGCACACATGCGAAAACGGCACCTTCTAATAGTGTTCACAACCCTCTAATACGTTGACATGACTGTCGAAAAACTGATGGAAAGGTGCCAGCACGAGTAGGGTGGCCACAGGACCACAAACCCCATCAAGAAGGTGGTCCAAAGGTGGCCTCAGTTAGCTGAACTGGCTGTCCCTCAGTCCGACCTCCAGCTGGTTTCCTGGCACAGGATATAAGAGGCGGCTCCCCTTCCTTCCTCCCTTCCTTCCTTCCTTCCTTCCTTTCTAGATTTTATTTTTTTAAGTAATCTCTACACCCAACATGGGGCTCAAACCCACAACCCCGAGATCAAGAGTAGCACAGTCCACCAACTGAGCCAGCCAGGAGCCCCTAGCCCTTCTCTCTTTCCCTCAGGCCTAAGGAGGAAGTTCAAGTCACCCAGGGCCCAGGGAAGGCCACACCTGGCCTTTCCCCTTCCTTTTGCCCCCCTACCTCATACAACCCCTTCTGGTCCTTCTCTCAGCCTCCCCTTCCCTTTTGAGGAGAGACTCAATGGTCCCTCCCCACCTCCATAAAACATTCTGAAGGGAGAGGTCCCCGGACTCCCGGTCTCTGGCCCCCACCATGCCTCAGGACTGGCTCATGCGCTTCACAGGGACCCAGCTGAGCCCAGATGGAAGTCATCTGCTTAAGGCTTCATACTGATTTCACCAATAATTACGTTATGCTCATCCACACCCATTCCCACATCACCTCCTCCTGAGGCCCCTTCCCACTCACTCAGGCAGTGCCAAGAAGTGAAAATGGAAGCAGGCCTGAAGGAACCCGGGCAGGCAATCTGGGGACACCACCAGAGCCCAAGGCTCAGACCACGTCCAAGTTCAGGCTTCCGACCTCATGCAGGCCAGCCTCCTGTGCAGCTGCTGCAGCCCAGCTGCAGAATCTGTACCGTCAAGGAGCCAATTCTTCCCTTAAAGCACAGGAAGGGGTCTGCAGAGACTTCCGGGGAGGCTGGCTCCCTCTGGAGTGGCCTGTTTCCCTTCCCTCCTCTGGGCCCTCACCCCACAGCCAGCCAGAGGCGTCTGCGGGTCTGCACCCCCAAGAGCCAAGGACCCTGAGGGGCAGAGGGCTGTGGTAAGGCTCTCGGACTGTCACTAGGAATGCTGAAGTGTTCTTCTTTCCCAGTCTGTGGGCTTTTACCTTTTCTTAGTACCCAGGCAGAGCCGACCAGGGGACTTTGATCCCAGGGGCACCTAGTAGAATAAATAGGGTGTCATCACCGACTCCTCTCCACCCTTCCTCCCCAAGGTGGCCTGTTTGAGAGAGAGCTGCTCCACATGACCACACCTTCCTGGGAGCTCAGGAGCAGCCGAGTGGGCGGGGAGAGGGGAGCTGAGCAGTCACTCAGCCTGAGCTCTCTGGGAGGGGGAGGGAACTCAAGAACCCCCCTCCCTTTCCAGAAAGAGCTAGAGTGGTTCCTCATAAGAAACCGTGAAGTGTCAACAACGGGACACTAGCACAGCCTGAGATGTCTAAGCCACCGGCTACCTCAACTCCCCACTGGAGGCTGGGGGTGGCAGGTGTGGGAGTAGTACTGCCCACCCCACCCACCCCCCCCAACAACGCAGGCCCTGGCGCACCCCAGCCTTCTCACTCGGGGCTTTGAGGCACCGCCTCTCGGCTTCCCCAGCCTTTGCCCTCACAAAGGCCCCCTCTGTCACAGCCTCCAGGAGAACAGGCCTCCCCCTCCTGCTACCCACTCTCTCCCACTCCCCCCACCACACACATGCACTTCCTCCAGGAGCCGATTCCAAGCTGAGTTAATGTCGGATACTGTCTCCCAACAACATGCTGGAACAAAGGCTGCACATGACTAACCGCGTTGGGGTGCTTGTCAGGGCTTCGGCAAACGTAATTATAGGGAGGGCAGAGCTACTCTTCACAGCCACACCTGGCCATACAGTAAACAGCACTTCTTCCTGTCGAGCTGGGGAGAGTTGAGAGACAGGGAGGCGACAAACCACAATTTGAATCATTTGGAGAGAAGCTATAAATATAATAATGAGTCATTTGTAAAATATAATTTCATCCAAAAGCCTGGAAAAAAAATGGGAAAGAAGTTCTTACGCTATTTCAGGCTAAATTGTTCGAGGGTGTTCTGCCAGAACCTGGGGAGGGGCCCCAGCTGCCCACCAAGAGCGAGGCTGGGCTTCACATCCGGGCCTTCCCGAGCCCTCCTCCTGGCAGGGTGCTGCCTTGGACACCCCCTTTCCCAGTTCTCTCATAATATTCTGGGATGGGAATGCTCGCCATTCAGAGCTCTCTCTCGGAGAGCTGATAAGAGTCATGGACAAGCAGGGGCGCCTGGGTGGCTCAGATGGTTAAGCATCTGCCTTCGGCTCAGGTCATGATCCCAGGGTCCTGGGATCGAGTCCCACATCGGGCTCCCTGCTCCTTGGGAGCCTGCTTCTCCCTCTGCCTCTCTCTCTCTCTCTCTCTGTCTTTCATGAATAAATAAATTTTAAAAATCTTTAAAAAAAAAAAAAAAAGAGTCATGGACAAGCAGCCTAGCGTCCAGGCTGTGCAGCTGAGAACAGTTTAGGGCAGGCTCGCTGTTGTTTTGGGTAAACTCTCATCCAGCCTTGGGGCCCTAACAGGCTTTCATGCACAAGGGTGGCTTTTCCAGTGTGGCTCCAAGGTCTCTTCCAGAGTGCCAGGAAGCCTCTGTTCCAGCCCTGATCCGCAGCTGGTCTGGGGGGCAAAGGAAGAGCCTGCACAATCCTCGGTCTGGGGAGAGGGCTGACACTGGTCTGGACCCAGGTCACCACCGCCGTTCAGGGGAGTTGAGAAGAACATGAGCTCTGGAACTAGATTTTCCCTAGGTTCAGTTACAACTGGGCCACTTACTATCTGTGTGACCTCAAGTAATTGACTTCTCTCTAGGCTGTTACCTCACCTCTTAGATGGGTTTAATAACAGTACCTTGGGTTGTTGAGGAGATGAAATGAATATGTAAAACACCTAGAATAGGGCCGGGCATAATGAGCACTCAGTAATGGTAGCTCATAAGATTCTTGTTGTTTCTCACTGAGCATGTGGTGCAACAATGAACCACAGAACAGGGGCGCCATGGCGAACATGGTTGACCCTAAGTGATCGTGGATAAGCCAGGGTCAGGTCCCCTGGCCTGTCCTTCAGCCATTTCATCACATCAGCTTGCTCATTGACCTGAGCAAACTCCATAATCTCTGTGGCCAGAGCAGAGCATCCCCTTTCTCCCTCCTTTCTCGAAGTTTTGCCCCCGACCCGACCTGCAGGCAGCATGAGGGGAGGAGGGTAGCATGCCACCCGATGCTTAGAGCCTGAAGTCAAGGAGCACTTTGAAGCCCCTGAGTGCACACTGAGCTCCAGCACCAGCTTCTCCTGCTCTCTTCCCTCTCCCCCTCCTTTCTTTCCTCTTCTTCTTCTCGCTAGGTCTCCCCTTCTTGGTCTCCTCCCCCGGGGGAAGAGCTGGGAGGTGGGGATGAGGTTAGGGTGCTCAAAGCCTCTGTCTCACCCACACTGCTGAATTCTTGTCCCTTGTTGCTGAGAGTGGCCTTGACCACCTCAGGATGTCTTCCTCCCAAGGCGGCCCCTACACCCAGTGAGGCCAGAAGAGGTGGACAGAAATAGTCTCCATGTCAATATTCTGCCTTCTCCTGACCCAGAAACCAGAGCCGCAGAGCCAGCCCAAGCCTGGAGGTAAGAGAGGACATGTGTGCAGCAGGAGACTGCCAGACTGCCCCCCTCTCACCATGAGGGCATGCCTTGACACTTGCTGTCCCCACCCTCGGGAGTGAACTTCCTCCTCTCTTGCCATTATTTTCTCTATTTTCTCCAATAATTCCTTCATATACCTGTCAGTGTTCACATTCTCCTGAATGCCTTACAAGTTTTCACTTTTCAGTTAGAATTAGGGATCTAAATAAGAGCCACACGTTGTAATTCCAACTGATATGTCTCTTAAGTCCCTTGCAATCTATAGATTCCTCTCCCCGCCCACATAACTGTCAGTCTTTCTCATTCTCTCTCTCTCCTTGCAAGTTTGTTTGTTTCCTTGTTTGTTTGTTTGTTTGTTTGTTTTTGATGAAAAAAACTGGTGGTTTATCCTACGGAATTTCCCAAATCTGGATTTTTCTTTTTTTTTTTAACTAAAACCAAGTGGTGTCACTTAAATGTTTTCCTGTCCCTTATAGACCCTGTAAATCAGTAGTTAGATCTAGAGGCCAGAATCGGGTTTGGTGATTATGACCACTTTTTTTTTCTGCTTTTTTTTCAAGGTTACTTCACACAGGTAGTAAAGTGTGACTCTATTGATGTATGTGATACCTGGTTGTCTCCCTTTTTGTCACATTGTCAGCCATTGTTCATGATTGCCTAGACCCACTATTCTTTAGTGGTTTCAAAATTGTGATATTCTCCTTATACTACTCTTTCTTCCTTTATGAGATGGAACACCTCATTTCTAGTGCTCTTAATTGCCTCATGTAAAGCCAGACTTTGATCCAGTATAATTTTCCTTCTGCTTGAAGGATTTTGTCAACATTTCCTATAGGGCAAGTCTGCTGGTGATGAATTCTTTCACATTTTGCCTGAAATTTCACTTTAATTTCTGAAAGTTATTTTTGTTGGGTATAAAATTCTAGGGTGACCTTTTTTTCTTTCAGTACTTTAAAGCTCTTGCTCCATTGACTCCTGGCTTTCATTATTTTTAAAAGAAGTCTGCTGTCATTTTTTATCTTTGTTCCTTTATACATGGTGTCCTTTTTTCCTCTGGGTGCTTGTAAGATATTCTATTTAGTACTGCTTTTAAGCAGTTTGATTATGATGTGCCTTTATACAGCTCAGTTTCTTGTGCTAGGGGTTCCTTGACCTTCTTGGGTTTATAGTTTTCATCAAATTTGGAATATATTTGGTCATTTTTTAAGTTTTATTTACTTATTTACTTTTAAGTAATCCCTACACCCAACATGGGGCTCAAACTCACAACCCTGAGATCAGCAGTCACCGTCACATGCTCTTCCAACTGAGCCAGCCAGGCATCCTGGCCATTATTATTATTTTTTTTTTAATATATTTTCTGCCCTCCTTCTCTTTCTGAGACTCCAATTACACATATGTTAGGCCCTAGGAGTTTTCTCAGAGATCACTGATGTTCTGTTCTTTTTTTTTTTCTTTCTTTCTTTCCTCGGTCGTTTTTTTTCCCCCTGTGTTTCATTTTGGATAGACTCTATAACTATGTCTTTACATTTACTAGTGTTTTTTTCCTCAGGGTCTAATTGATGTTAATCCCATCCAGGGAATTTTTGCGCTTCATATTGTTTTTCATCTCTAGAATTTGATTTGGATTTTTCTTATATCTGCCATGCTTTTACTTAACATGTTTAATCTTTCTTTTACTTTCTTGAACATTATATGTCTTTGTCTACTAATGTCCTTATTCAAACATCTGTGTCATTTTTGGGTCTGCTTCCATTGATTGATCTCTCTTCTTTGTCATAGGTCATATTTTCTTGATTATTTGCATACCTGGTGATTTTGGACTGTATGGCAAACACTGTGAATTTTACCTTGCTAGATGCTGGACATTTTTGTATTTCTAAAAATACTCTTGAGCTTTGTTTTGGGACACAGTTAAGTTACTTGAAACCAGTCTGATACTTTTAAGGCTTGCTTTTAAGTTTTGTTAGTTGGGACCAGCATATTCATTAGTCTAGAGCTAATTTTGCCCCACGACCGAGGTAATCCCCTTCTGAGTACTCTGTCTGATGTCTTGTGATGTATGAGGTTTGCCATTCTGGCTAGTGGAAACAAACTCTTCTTTGCCTTGTGTGAGCTCCAGAGATTATTTCCTATGCTCCCTTTTCATGGTTGTTTCCCTAGACTCCGGTGGTTTCCTCACACACATGCTCTGACCAGTACTCAGCAAAAGACTCAAAGGAACCCTCTGCAGATTTCTGGATATCTCTGTTTCTCTCTCTGTCTCTATTTCTCTCTCTCTCCTCTCCTCTTTCCCTTCTCCATGTCTCACTCTTCTCTGGTATTCTACCCTGAAAACTCTAGCTGCCTTGGCCTCCCTAGACTCCCTGGTCCATCTCCTCAACTCTGAGAGACCGTTGAACTCCACCTGGGTTCCTCCTCTTTGTGCTGCAGCCTGGAAACTCTCTCAAGACTATAGGCTGAAGTGATCACAGGGCTCACCTTGGTTGTTTTCCCTCTCTTGAGGATCATTGTCCTGTGCTAATGCCCAAAACCATTGTTTCACATATTTTGTACAACCTTTTCATTGCTTCAGGTGGTAGGGTAAATTCCATCCCTGTGATTCCATCTTGGCCAGAAACTGAAGTTGGCCTGGTTAACTTCTACTTAAGTTTATATGTTCAGCCCAGGACCCTATTCCCAGATTTCCCTATACCCTACTACCATCATCTCTATCACTCTAAGTTGTATGTCCTTCCTTAGTGAGCTTATAATCCCCTCCCTGTGGGTGTGATTATTGTTCATGAATCTCTCTGTGGGACCACTGTGTTCCTTTCTACTCTGTGAGCTCATTTGGGGTAGGTTTGTGCCTACAAATCTTTGTATCCTCCCTGGTGTCTGGCATACAGTAGGTGCTGATCCAATATTTAGGAGAATGAATAAAGAGAAATCTGCGGTCACTTGGCAATCACCAGCTAGAACTAAACAACAATATGGCCATACCATAACTGCTGTGCCCTGTTAGACCTGCCATAAACAGTGGCCACTAACCCTGACAGCTGTCCTCTGGGCACTTCTCTCTTCCTGAGCTGAACTGGCAGTGTCCAGAACACTCCCAAGAATGTGGTTTTAAATATCCTGACCTTGACAATTCCAAGGTCTTTGATGGTGTGTGGAGTTGAGACACATGAGTCACCCAACATGCCAGAAAAGTATAATTGCTTCACTGAGGCTCTCAGAACACTCCCTTGTCCTGAGGTGTAGTGGAAGGAAGAAAATAAACATGAGAAGCCCAGTAAACACTCTCTCCAATGTTTGACACATTCCTCACCCCCAGAGATGTGTCCAGAACTCTCTGCCTCCATAAGGGGCACTGACAGAGGATCCCAGGCAGTGTCTGGATATGGCCGCCCCAACAGATGCAAAGCAGGATCAAGCAGAATCAAGGAGCAGGAAGCAGGAATTCAGGGCAGATCAGTCTCTGGAGTCACAGTCTACATACTTCCCAAATCCCCCTTGGCTCTGGAAACCCATGCTTTTCAGGTCTGGTAGACAAAGCTCTGCCAAAATCCTGTTCTGTGTGCCCTACACAGTGCTAGATAATGTGAGGATGAAAGAAGTCCTGCTGCCTGTCCGTAAGGAACTTAATATTTCCCTAAACGCAACGTCTCCCAAAGCGGGGTTCTCTCATCACCTGCATATGAATCATCAGGGACATTTATCAATAATGCTTATTCCTGAGCCCAATCCCAGATAAAAGGAGTCATATTTTGGTGGGACGAAGCCCCAAAATTGATACTTGTGATAAAATTCGTATGTACATAAAAAGTGTAAGAATTATGGCTTTAGTGTTTTCTTTCTATGAAGGTTGATTCACTGTGCTTGGGGACCTGAGAGTTGAAAAGTCTCTAGACACTCATCTGGGCTTAGAGTTCCTTTGGCACAACAACTCCCTTGGTAGGCTTCTAGTCTATTTGCTTCTGGTGTATTCTATGAGCTAGTATATAAAACCAGAGATCTTGCTGAGACAGTTTGGGTCTGGAGTCTGGTATGCAACAGGCCTTAGTGTTCTTCCAGACACTCGGCCTTACATTTAATCTTGAACTGTACCTTAGAACAACTGGGGAGGCACCTTAAGTCTGGTCCTTACCTGTAGGCTAATATCCCACCTACATCTCTGGTGGGATTGATAGTTCCCTTTGTCTTGGAGGTAGTAAAAAGCAAGAGGTGTTGAAGAAAGGGCTAGGGAGCAGGATTAATCCATATCCCAGTCTTATCCCAGGCAATGTATTCTTCCACCCATTTCTTATCGTAACCTACCTTGAGGCAAAGTTTTTGGGATTTTCCAGTCCTGCCAGTTTCCAGAATCTCAGCTACAGCCACAGTAGGCACATGATCCCAAGATATAATAGGAAACGGTATAACTAGCTATATCAGATTACCAATTTATCAACCCAAGATATAGGGGTTCTTACTGCTCTTCATTTTACCTCCTTGGTTGAATCAATTCCGTTTGGGGTGGGGGGGGTACTGCCTCTTGAAATCCCTCCACACGCATGGTACCGATTTCTCTACTAGTTAGGACTCTTTAGGTTGCAATAAACAAAAATCCAACTCAACGGGCTTAAGCAGTAAAGAGAATTTATTGGCTCACATTACTCTAAAGTCCTGAGGAAGAGCTAGCTCTGAGCAAAGCTAGCTCACACATTGTCACCAAGGACTCTGTTTCCCCCCTTTGCCACACAGCCTTTCATGGTGGTTTCATCACCATGTTTCATATAGTGGCCTTCCAGCAGCTCCAGGTTCTCCCACTGGAGTCATAAAATGGCTCCAGCAATTCCAGATTCACATCTTCATACTCGTAACTGCTTTACAAGTCCTGAAACTCATATTCTCCCATTCATTTGAAATGGGTCAAGTGCCCATCCCGGAACCAGCCACTCTGGCCAATGTGTTGATTAGCTAAGGGATAGTTGGGGTTGAGAGTCCATCCTACCCGAATCACTTGGCTGGGAATAAGTGAAATCCTCTAAAGGGAAACTACATCCTGTGGTAGGCATAGGGAATGGCCACTGAGTAGACAACAAATAAGGAGTTTAGAAACCACATGAGGGAAACAGACACCTAAAAGCTATTATCAAAATGAAGTTAGGACTGTAATAGAAAGGGGGATAACACGAACCAGTGGCATAAAAGAAGGTGCACCTAAGTCTGCCTGGAGAAATGTAGGAAGGCTTCTCAAAGGAGGAATGGAAGCTTTCCAGATAGATAGGGAGGCAAAGGATGAAAGAGGGCATTCCAGGCAGAGAAAAAAGCATGCACGAGGGCATGGAGGCTGAGGAAGTCAGGCATATTCAGCGCACTCCGAGTCCTGCTGGAGAATAAAGGGGGACGGAGTGGCTGGGATAGAGAGGAATGCCAGCAGATGGGGCTGGACAGGCAGGCAAGTGCTAAGCCCCTTGACCACACTATGGTTTTACACAGTTACCAGGTAGGTGATAGGGACTTGGATTCTAAAGAGATCTGAAGAGAGGAATGACATGAGACTTCTGTTTTAGAACAAGGATTCTGGCCATGGAGTGCAGGATGTGTTGGAGAGGTGCAAGATCCCAGAACGGGTCCTACCCATTTCCCCATCTCAGTGAATGGCACTATCACTCTCCATCCGTGGTAGTCACTGGTGGTGTTCACCTAACATGTCCAATTCCCCTGCTGCCAATCACATGGTAGGACTGCATTTCCCTGCCCCCTTGAAATGGGGGGAGGCCATGAGATTTGCTTTGGCTAAAGAACACTAAGTATTAAATTTTTTTAAGATTTTATTTATTTATTTGACAGAGAGGGTGTGAGCACAAGCAGGGGGAGCGGCAGGCAGAGGGAGAAGCAGGCTCCCCACTGAGCAGGAGCCCAACACGGGCCTCAGTCCCAGGACCCTGAGATCATGACTTGAGTCAAAGGTAGATGCTTAATGACTGAGCCACCCAGGCGCCCCACTGAGTGTTAATTTTAAGGGATCTGCCAATCCCCTTTTGCTGCCTCCAGTGTCTGCGGAAGCTTGTACTGAGACACAGCCTCTGTCACACTGGTCCTTGATAACAAGAAACTCTTCACAATCTGCAGTGGACACACAGCAAGAATGAGAAGTGAACCTTTGTTATATTAAGCTACTGAGATAGGGGATGTGTTTGTTGCTACTCCATAACATAACCCATGCTAACTGATGCACCACCCATTTGCCAAGCCATAAACCTGGGCATCATCACAGACTTCTCTCATGCTCTCATTTCCCACCTCCATGTCCTTCTGAGGCTACCTCTAAATGTCTCTCCAATTCATCCATTTCTCTCCATCCCCACTGCCACTGCCCTGGTCTAGTACCTCATCCTCTCCTGCCTGGTCAACTGCCACCCTCCCCCCAACTGCTCTCTTCCTCTAATCTTATGTGATCCACTTACTTTTTTCCATACTTAAAGTGATCTTACTAAAACTCCCAATTCAATCCCAACACTCTCCTGCTTTAAATCCTTCAGGTCTCCCATTTCCTTTAGAGTAAAGTCAATACTTCTTAATAAGGTTTGCCAGGTTCTGCATGATTTGGCCACTGTTTACCTCCAAACTCTCTCTCTTTCTCTCTCTCTCTCTCTCTCTCTCTCTCGCTTGCTCCTTCACAGTTGAAATGAACCGACCTCCCTTCAGTGTCTTAAATTTGCTCTGTTAATCGTGAGCTTTCACACTTGCTTTTCCCTTTGTCTGAAACCTGTAAGCTTGGCTAATTCCTACCCAGTCCTCAGATTCCAGCTTCGTTGTCACTTCTTCCTGAAAGCTTTCCCTGAGCCTCTGGTACTGAGTTAGATACCCTTCTGTGTACTCCTTTGTGTATCTTGAACTTTTCATAGCACATCATTTATCTGGTATCCCTGGTACTTAATAAAAGGTAAAGAGGTCATCATCATGGTCCTCAAGGAATGGCCATCTGTTCTAGGGGGTGACAGCAGAGGCAAGCAAGGATGAGAGTGCTAAGGGAAGCATTTAGAATGACTCTCAGGTTTCAGGACTGGGTAAGAGAGGGAGGCCAGTGTCACAATAGAGTTCAGATTGTCATGCAGGTGGCAGGAGCTGCAGAAGACAACTTTAGATGCTGCACACTACGTGTCCGTAGCCCACCGCGGATCGGGCTGTGGCTGCAGCAGACAGACCCCCACGCACTGACAGCAACCCTCCTCGGCGGCCCCTGCATCTCTGGCTTTCTGCCACATGAACCTGGTAAGCTCCCTCAGCCAGCATGCAGGGCAGCCCAGAAATACAGGAGGGTAATGTTCCCAGCACAACCCTCCAGAAATGGGGATGGGAGTCCACTGAATAGAAGTCCTAGCCTCCTGTTCTTCTGAGGGACAATTAGATACATTCTACCTGGTTCCTCAGGGTTATGGCTGGCCAGTTAGAGCCCCAGTCGCCCACCCCACAGTGGTGACCAGCTCAGTAACACACTCTTCACAGCTTTTGCTCCTTCCCTGCCTCACTCCCCTTGCTCTCCAGTCATCCCCCAGATAAACTCCCTGAACCCCCCTAATCACTCCCAGATAAACTCCCTGAACCCCCCTGCTATCACTCCCCAGATAAACTCCCTGAACCCACATCCAAACTTCAGCCCCTGCTCCTGTCCCATACAGTAGCCACTGAAGATGTTCTGACAGAGGAAACAAGAGAAGAAGCAGGTTGAAGGGAAGCTGCCAGCACATAACTGCCATGTTCACTGTGGGGCCCCCATGGGGCCACAGGGAGATGACCCCTGCGAAGCATACAGAACCTTTCTGCCTTTATTCCCCACTGATCACCTCTCTCTCTTTGACATGCTTCAGGGACACAGTACTTCCCTGGTTTTCCTCCTACCTTCCTGGCTACTACTCTCAGTTCCCTTTGTAAAATAAAGTTGATGGTGTTGAAGATGCGTGATGGGCATGTAAGCAGGTGTGGTAGTATTTTAAACTTCTGTGTGTTCTACACTTTCCAGAACCACTTTTTAAGAATAACTTTGGGGGGGAGGGGTGCCTGGGTGGCTCTCATGCTCTCTCTCAAATAAATAAATGAAATCTTTAAAAAAAAAAAAAAAGAATAACTTTGGGGGCCCCTGGGTGGCTCAGTTGGTTGAACGTCTGCCTTCGGCTCAGGTCATGATCCCAGGGTCCTGGTATTGAGCCCAGCATCGGGCTCCCTGCTCAGTGGGAACCTGCTTCTCCCTCTCCCACTCCCCCTGCTTGTGCGCTCTCTCTCTCTCTGGCAAATAAATAAATAAAATATTAAAAAAAGAAGAAGAAGAAGAACTTTGAAATGGGGTTTCTTTTCAACGGCAAGTTCTCTTCTCCATCTTCCCCAGTTGTTCTCAAATGTGTGCAAATGCCTTAGAAAGCATCACCTGGCGATTTGATGAAAAGCTTGCTCACGTTGCTGTACTTGACCTGGCCCCTGCCCTTTCTCTGACCTTATCTACGTGCCAGGCTACCTTGTGCTGACATGGCTCCTTCTCAGCCTCAAGCACACTCCTAAGTTTGTGGCCTTCCCACTTGCACAGCCGCAGATGACAGACGCCACAATAGGCGGACCTCATTTTGTTGCACTTGGCTTGACTGCACCTGGGTGGCTCAGATGGTGACTGTGTTTTTTACAAATGGAAGGTATGTGGCAACCCTACATCAAGCAAGCCCGTTGGTGTTGTTTTTCCACTTCTTGTCTCTGGGTCCCATTTTGGTTTGTCATGGCGATCTGTGCTCAGTGATCTTTGATGTACTATTGTAATTGTTTGGGGGTGCCACAAACTGTACCCATATTAGATGGCAAACTGAATCAATAGAAGTTGTGTGTGTTCTGACTGCCCCACTGGCTGGCCGTTCCCCAGTCTCAATCCCTCTCCTCCGGCCTCCCTATTCCCTGAGACACAACAATATTGAAATTAGACCAGTGAAAAATCCTGCAATGGCCTCTCAGTGTTCAAGTGAAAGAAAGAGTCACACATCTCTCACTTTAAATCAAAAGCTAGAAATAACTAAGCTTAGTGAGGAAGTCATGTCAAAAGCCAAGACAGGCTGCAAGCTAGCCTTTTGCATCAAACAGCTGAGTTGTGAAGGCAAAGGAAAAATCCCTGAAGGAAATTAAAAGTGCTACTCCAGTGAATATATGAATGGTAGGAAAGTGAAACAGCCTTATTGCTGATATGGAGAAAGCTAGTGGCTTAGATAAAAGATCAAACCAGCCACAACTTTCCCTTAATCCAAAGTGTAATCCAGAGCAAGGGTCTAAATCTCTTCAATTCCATAAAGGCTGAGAGAGGTGAGGAAGCTGCAGAAGAAAAGTTGGAAGCTAGCAGAGGTTGGTTTGTGAGGTTTAAGGAAAGAAGCCATCTCCATAACATAAAAGTACAAGGTGAAGCAGCAAGTGCTGATGGAGAAGTTGCAGCAAGTTATCTAGAAGATCTGGCTAAGACCATTAATGAAGGTGGCTACACTAAAGAACAGATTTTCAGTGTAGATGAAACAGCCTTTATAAGAAGATGCTATCTAGCACTTTCATAGCTAGAGAGGAGAAGTCAATGCCCAGCTTCAAAGGACAGACTGACTCCTTGGGGCTAATGAGGCTGATGACTTGAAGTTGAAGCCAGTGCTCACTGACCGTTCTGAAAATCCCAGGGCCCTGAAGAATCATACTGAATCTACTCTGCCTGTGCTCTGTCAATGGAACAACAAGGCCTGGATGACAGCACATCTATTTATAACATGGTTTTTTGACTATTTTAAGCCCACCATTGAGACCTACTTCTCAGAAAAGAAGATTGCTTTCGAAAAATTACTGCTCATTGACAATGCACCTGGTCACCCAAGAGCTCTGATGGAGATGTTCAATGTGATTAACGTTGTTTTCATGCCTGCTAACACAACATACACTCTGCAGCCTATGGATCAAGGAGTAATTTTTTACTTGCAAGTCTTATTATTTAAGAAATACATTTTGAAAGGCTATAGTTCCCATAGATAGTGACTCCTTTAATGGATCTGAGCCATGTAAATTGAAAATCTTCTGGAAAGGATTCATCATTCTAGATGCCACGAAGAACATTCATGGTTCATGGGAAGAGGCCAAAATATCAACATGAACAGGAGTTTGGGAGAAGTTGACTCCAACTCTCAAGGACGACTTTGAGGGGTTCAAGACTTCAGGGGAGGAAGTCACTGCAGATGTGGTGGAAATAGCAAGAGAACTAGAATAAGAAGTGGAGCCTGAAGATGGGATTCAATTGCTGCAACCTTGATAAACTTCCTTGGATGAGTAGTTGCTTCTTATGGATGAGCAAAGAAAGTGGTTTCTTGAGATGGAATCGACTCCTGGTGAAGATGCTGTGAAGATTGTGGAATAAGATAGTTGAAGAGACTTAGAATATCACACAAACTTAGTTGATCAAGTAAGCAGCAGCAGGGTTGAGAGGATTGACTCAAGTTTTGAAAGAAGTTCTACTGTGGGTAAAATGCTATCAAGCAGCATTACATGCTACGGAGAAATCATTCGTAAAAGGAAGAGTCGAATGATGCAACAACCCTTTTTACTGTCTCATTTTAAGAAATTGCCACAGCCATCCTAACCTTCAGAACCCACCACCCTGATCAGTCAGCAGCCATAAACATCAAAGCAAGACCCTCCACCAGCAAAGAGATTATGACTTGCTCAAAGCTCAGATGATGGTTAGCATTTTGTAGCAATAAAGTATTTTAATTAAGGTAAATACATTGTTTTTTTAGACATAATGTTATCACACACTTAATAGACTATAGTGTAAATGCAACTTTAATATGCACTGGAAAACCAAAAAATTCATTTGACTCACTTTATTGTGATATTCCCTTTTTGTAATATTCCTTTTATTATGGTTGTCTGGACCCAAACCAGCACTGTCTCTGCTCTCTGTACGCCTGTACGTGATCTCTGCCCAAATGCCACCCCCTTAAGCAGTCACTGTAAAATAGTGCAAACACATGCACACACAAGCTCTGTCACACTGACCTGTTTTATTGTCTACATCATGCTTATTGCTGTCTAAAATTATCTGGCTTACTTATTTATTTGAATTTCGTTCACTAGCTCCACACTGTCTAGCACTCCTAGAAGGTGAGTTCCTATTTACTGCTTTATCCCAACTCCTGGCATATTCAAATTGCCCAATAAATATTTGTTGGACAGATAAATAGATGTAAGCCTGCAGAACTCAGGAGAGAAAGCTGGGGGGTGGGTGTGGATTTGGGAGCTGGCATCACAATAGGAACAGTTGAAACCACTTCATGAATCGATTTGCCCAGTGAGAGTGGGCAGAAGTGGGGAAGACCAGAATAGAATCCAGGAGATCATCTACAGAGTGAAAAAAGGAAAAGAAGCCTGGGAAGGAAATCAAAAAGACATGGTCAGAGAGGCTGCAGAGAAGTATTGGAGGGAGACCTGTCCTAGAAACCAGGACAGAAGAGAGTTCAAGAGCAGGAGGTAGGAGACGACACGGCAAAGAAGGAATTGGATGAAATGTGCCCAATTTCTGGTCACTGAGAAGTCACCGGTGAACATCCAGTTCCAGTACAATTAGGGGCAATTGGCAACCAATGAAAGTCATTAGCTAAATGCCCTGGCCTCCTGCCATTTGGAGGGACAATTCTGATGTCCCCCGGTGGGTACCCAGCAGGATTGAGCCCCAGTGGAACAAGTTCATAAATGCACCGTTCATTGGCTTGTCTTTCTCTCCTGTTTCATCCTGTTTTGTCGCCCCTGCTCCCTGGGGTCCCCTCCCACATAGCATTCGAGTCCTCTCTCAGTCTCTGCTTTCGGGGAGATCCAAATTAGGAGAGACCAGTTGCATTTCTCCTCTCTCTCTGTTTTTTCAGGGATGGAACGAGACTTTCCCTTACATCTCAGCATCTGGAACCAGCCTGTGTGCCCATGTGTAAACTAATCGTAACCACAAGGACAGGGGATTATTATGACTGCCTTAGACTAGTATTGATCCATCGCCTGGGGCTGGGCATACCATCCATTGAGAATATCCAAACCAGATTCCGGCTCCGGCTCCAAACCATCACAATTCCATGACTAATGAGTGTGGGGGCCCCCTCACAAGAATGGGACTCTTAATCCCTGCACATCCTCTGCCTATATCAACCACAACCATGGACTGCTGGGCATTCAGTTCATGCCTTTGCTCTGCAGGGCATCACGCCGAGTGCTGGGGACCGGAATGCAAAGACCATAAAATAGAATTCCTTACCCGAAGGGCTGTATTATCCAGACATGTTATACATACAGAACGACAAGGCAAAACTATAGAGAATAACACAGTTGATTCCAAATCAGAGAGGGAAGCATTATTAGTCAGGATAGACTAGGTTACGCTGAAAAAACAAATAACCCCTCAGATTTATTTATCCCACACTACGTAGCCCTCATGGCAGACAGAAGTTTCTAGTCCATGGCATCATGCTCAAGCCAGAACCCAGCCCAATGGAGCAGCTGATATCTGGCTATTGCTGAGCCAGAGGGAAAGAGAGCTCCAAAGGGTTTTGAATTAGCAATTGAATTCTTGGCCCAGGAATGAAATGTATGACTTCCCCATATAACTCATTGGCTAAAACTGGTCACATGGCCCCATCCAACCTCAGAAAGCCAGGAAGTGAGATTCTACCAGAAGATACGCCAGAAGGCAGAGATGCAGAGATATCTGGTGAACAGTGTAAAGACTTCCAGAAAGCATGGAGACGAATGACGTTTGAACTGAGCCTTGAAAAATACTTAAGGCTTCAATAAATGAAGTTAGGATCAAGGGAGAGCACACACCAAATAGAGAGCCTCATAAGAGAAGTCCCGGAGGCCAGAGAGTGCCTGACCGGTGTGAGCACAACCAGGCTTCACGAGAGGGTGACAACTACACCAGAATAGGAATTGGGCAGGAAGACTGAGTTTACTCGGTGAACGGCTCTGAATATCATAAGGATTTTAGCCTCTAATAGATGATTGGCAATAGGGAGCTACCAAAAGGTTTTTAAGCAAGGAGGTAACATGATCTGATTTGCATTTTAGGAAGACAACTTGGTGGCCGAATGGGAAGGAGATGGGAAGGGAGAGAGACCCAAGTCTGGGAGGCGATCGGGAGACAGTTGTCACAGACAGTCCAGGCAAGGATAAGGCGCAGGAGCCAAGGGTGGGGCCGGGAGGATGCCGAGGAAGAAACAGATGGGAGAAGACACTTCCCATCTAGAAATGATCACTGCCTTTTTTTTTTTTAATGAAAATATTCAAACATATACAGGAGGAGAGAAAATAGTTTTTAACAACACGCCCCCCCCCCCATCTACCATCATCCAATTTAATTGTTCTATCCGCCTGGCCAATTTTGCTTCACCAGTGTCTCCCCAGCCTCCACCCCACCCCCCCACCCCCCACCCCCGCCTCGCTTCACTCCACTGCATGACTTTAAAGCAAATCCCAATTGCCCTTTTGCTTAATCTGTCATTTCTTCTGTATGTGTTCTAAAAGATAAAGACTTTTTAACCACAAGCACAATACCATTATCCCACCTAAAAAAAAAAAAAAAATTACTTAACGTTATCAAATATCCAGCCATTAGCCCAATTTCCTTACTGGTCTCTTATTTTTTTCCCAGTTAGTTTGTTCAAATCAGGATCCACACGTCCCATTTGGTTCTCCCTCTTTCTCCCTCATGTCATTTACTCATTGAAGATTCTGGGTCATCTCTCCTCTGGAATTTCCCCAATTCCGGATTTTGCCAACGGTCTCCCCCTGCCTGCTGACATCTGACATGCTTGTCTTCCTCCTGCATTTCCAGCAAACTGGTGGCTGGATCTGAACCTTCCCTCCTTTGAACAGAAGCAGAGGGAGGAGAAGAGAAGGGGGCAGGGGCACCATTACTGACACAACATCTACCGTTTACCAGGCACTGTGTGGGTTCCGTATAACGATGATCTCATTGAACCTTCACCACAATTCTTTGAGGTGAGTGCTCATGATCACTGTTTTGTCGGCCGAGGAAACTGGGATGGAGGAGGTGTAGCAACCTGCCCAAGCTTACAAAGCCAGAAAAAGAGGGAGGTGGGGTTGGAACCTAGTTCTGTCTGATCCCAAAGCCCCTTCTTTTTCCGCTGCTGTGGCAGGGAGAAGGGACGTGGCCCATGAGCGGCCCTGCCAGGAAGGAAAGCCAGCTCTCCTCACTCCTGAGACACCCTCAATATTAACAATAGACATTGCCACTTCCTATGTGGCAGGTACCTTTCATACAGCACGAGGACAGTAAATGATGCATCACGGTCCCCATTTTACAGGTAGGGACACCGAAGTCCCGAAAGGGCACTGCAGTTGGTGCACAGAGCCATGCCTTGCACCGCTGCCCTACGTGGCCTCTCCTCGTGGGTGGCTGCAGTGGCCATGGTGGCCATGGGGGGATGGGGTTGGGTGCAGAGATGGGAATGAGCAGGCTGGCTTCCCTGGCTGGTGTCGGGAAAATGAGCTGTCACTGTTGGCCCAGAGTGGGTCTGCTTCTTCCTACCACATTCCCCAATGAAGCGCGGCATATACTCAGCTCACAGCAGTGAGGCCGTGAGGGAGGGCCAGCCCACGCCCAGCCCCACCAATCTTGGTGGCAGGGACTCCCTCCTCGAGCTTTCTCAGGAGGCCACACTCCCTGCTACAACGGGCCAAGAATCCAGGAGGACCGCACTCCCAGGGGCGCAGAGGCAAGCCTCCCCGTGCTAGGAAGGCCTGTGAGCAGCTCTTCTTCCTCAGAGCCGTGGGGACAATCGCAGAGAAAAACCAGGACATTCCCCCCCACCAGGACATTTTGTATGCTTTGCACTTGCTGCTGTGTTTCCTTCATCTAAAAGCTCTAAAATTTCAAATAAAAAGGTACAATGAAAGCAGCAGCAGGATAAATAGCCCCAGTGATCTGAGCCGAAACCCTGGAAGCTTTATTCACATCTTTAGAAAAACTCTGAAGGCTCCTAGTAGCAGCTGCAGTACAAAGCCTCACACTTTAATTCTAAGGCTGCCAGAAATAGGTCTGTCAGGCCTGAAATATCACTGCATTTCATTACTCTTAAATGTGCATTACCATCTCCGCCTCATTACCAGCTGGGGGGTAGTCTCCAGACCAACTCCAGAGAGAACGGGGAAACTGGGAGCTGTGGGGAAGGGGAGAGGCTGAGCTGGGGCAAGAACATGAGGATGGGAGGGGAGACTACAGAGCCTCACGAGGACCGGGGACCAGCGGGAGGCCCACAGACGTGGAGGATTCTGCTATTAACATGTCCCTAACGGGCAGGCACTCGGGAGAGTCTGATGTCACCAGCCGGGGTGCTGGGGCGGTGAAGCCAGGAAGAGACAGGGAAGAGGCAGGACTGCTGGGGTGGCGGGGAGGACAGTCTTTGAGCAGAGAACGGGGCCGTAGAAGCGGTGGGTAAAGGGCACGGAGGCCTTCATGCCTGGCGGCAGGTAGGAACCAGTCAAAGGCAAATTAGGCCGGCAAGACCTGGGGAGTCTAGAATCACAAGCACAAAGCAGCCAGTGAAAAATCATGGAGGGAGAGGGTGCTGGAGGGTTGCAAGTTTGGCGCCCGGAGCAATCTGCATGTTTATAATAAAACTGACACTCAGGGCAGCTCTGAATAATTCAGTAGGCACTGTGATCTCCTTACAGTGCGTGTCCCTGGGGTACAAAGGGAAAGGGGCTGGCTCGCCCAGGCCGGCTGCCTTCGCCTGGCTCCCTGAAAGGGCGTGACAGATGGGTCAGCGCTGGCCACCACCCAGTCACGCTTTGCACGGTGATTGGTTTTCAAAGGAGGACAGGGTTTGTGAATGGAGCCAGCTTGTTGCTTGCTGCCTTCAAATGGACGCTGCTGGGTCGCGTGGCCGGCCTGGGCCCCCTTGTGAATGGAGCATCGCCAGTGGGTGGTGAAAAAGCCAGAGGTGACTCCCCCACCCCTCCCCCTGTCACCGCTGAGGCTGAGGGAGGTGAGGGGAAGAGGGAAAAGTACCCCTGACCCATCTCTCTCTGCCGACAGGTTTAACTCTCTATTGGTCCTCGTCTGTGCTAGCCCTCAATCAGTCAGAATCAAATTCAGCTGCATAAAGAAAAAAAAGAGCTGAAACAAGATGGAGTTTATTTTGCCCTCACATAAAGAAGTCTGAAGATGATCAGCACAGACCTAGTTTGTAAGTTCCAAGACCATCAGAGACTCGGGCCTCTTGCATTTTGCGGCTCTGCCATCCTTAGTCCTTCTGTGCCACTCCTGGCCCAACACAGCTGCTCACGCTCCAACATCATGTCCACATTCCAGCCATCAGGAAAAAAGAAGATGGGAAGAAGGAACCCAGGGCACTTGCCAGCCATCTTCTGCAATTTCCCAGAAGCGGCCACACGAAAGCTTATACTTAACAGACCATGACTTAGATGGTTACACCTAGCTGCAAGAGAGGCTGGGAAACGTATTGTTTGCTGTATGCGGCCATGTGTTTGTTGGCAGACAATTCTCCACGGTTCTATTCCATTTCTTCATGTCTTACAAGTGAAACACTGACTGTCCTTTGTTCCAGACTATTATTTCCAGGATAGTGAACACCCATAGAAGGTATATAGAGCCTCCCTCCAGAGCAAAGGGCAGGACATGCTGCCCATTAAAAAAGATTTGGTTTCCCCATGTTTGAGTTCCTCTCCTGAAATGCAACCCACGTGTGTTCAGGCATCACCTGGGTCTCTTTGTGAAGCACTGTGGGAACTGAGGCTGCCACTGTTCTGCTGTTGCTGTGAACGATAAAACGTCCTTCATCTCTGGCCCAGCAACCTCAGCTCCTGCCAGCAACGATGACGTGGGCCAATTTGTTAGCTTATAAATAGGAAAAATCACAGATATTCACACTTCTTGACAGTGTCCAGCTAAGAATCAGGGTTTCTGCAGGGATAGTTACTAACAGTTGGCCACAAGTTCCTTCGCAGCTACCTGAACTGTGCACACAGGTGTTTTCAGGTGCCTCTGCCTCTCCCACAACCAGAGGGAGTGGTCTTCAGGTGAACTTCAGCCGCTTCCAGAATCCCAGCGGGTCCTGAAATGCCCAAAGACGGGGGAGCTGCCGCACCTGCTCACCTCCTCAGCTCTGAGTGTTTGCTCAGGGCTCCATGGACTGCCTGGTCCCCACCTAGTCAGTCTCCACATTAGAGGAGGGTGCCGAGACCTCCTCTGGCTTCTGCATCTGGAGTGACTTGGTGACCTTCTCCTCAGTTCCCTGAGCCAAACCTCACCCCTTCTCTTTCCCTACCCCATCTCTTCCAGATCCCCTCCTCCCCACTTCACCACCAAGGTGTCCCAGGTCAGATCCCCCTAGAATGACAACCCTCAGTTGGCCTGTTCAGCAACTGGCCCCCTGCCCTGAGCCGGTCCTCCTCTGGGCAAGGAGGCTGGGGCCAGCCAGGCCATGTGTGCAAAACCCAACCTCACCCCCACTCAAGATGCTCAGGGGTGTGTGGTGAAAACAACTCCAGGTCATTCTGCATCCCCCTACCACCAACCCATCCCTCTCCTCTCCATCCTGCAAACTAGAACACCCTCCGAAGTCGCTCTAACTCCTCTTACCCCTTACTCCACTCCACTATCCAGTCACTGAGCCCTGCCTCTCAGTTTCTCTGGTGTCTGTCCCCTCTGCCCCAACTCCACTACCCTGTTTCAGACCCCGTTACCTCTCGCTCAGAGTCCAGGCTCCAAAGAGGCACCCAAGTGACCATTCTAACAAGTAAATGAGCCCATAGCCCTCACCAGCCACTGAACAAAGTTTAAACTCCCAACTGTGGAACCTAAGACCTGATTGTTCTATTTATCCAGCTTGTCTCTCTCCTGCCATCTCCTACACACCCCCATGTTCCAGCCACACTGGGCTACTCTGCAGATCCCTGACAACGCTCCCCGACAATCTTAGATGCACCTGCACCCTCACACCTGCTGTCACTTCTGCTAGCAGTGCCCTTTTCTCCTCTCCCTGCCCCCTTCCTGAGCACCTACCAATTTCTATCCATCTTTCAAGACCCAACTCAAGCATGACCTCAGGAGCTGTCCCAGTGTTCCTCCACAATCCAAGCAACCAGGCTCTGCCCCTAAGTGCTGCCCCAAAGTGTGTACGCACAGTATCTCTATAAACGCATGTTCCCGATTATTTGTTCATATTACCTGTCTCTTCCTCCAGACCGTTAAGACCTTAGAGAGCAAGGATCAGAACTGTTCATCTTTGTGACTCAACCAGGCTCAATAAATCCTTGCCAACTGAATAAACGGATTGTCCCTCACTTCACTCATCTCCAATCCCAAGGCTAGCTCAATGGTGAGCTGTGAGCAAGTAACATAGCCCAGAACAGAACCCTTAGCTGCTTCCCTGAGGATTTCAGGCTAGAAGAGGATTTCAGGATGGGGGAAAAGGAGAGTGAGGCTGGGGAGAAATGAATGGGGTCTGGCCCTCATGAAGACCAAGGAATGGGTACCAGGTAATGAGGGGCACAGGGAAGAGTCAGGTCCCAAAAGAAATGCAGACCCGGGTCGGATCACCTGGAGCAGCATGTTCATCTCCTTTCTGGTGTATGCATGGTGGGGGTATGGGAGCAGGGAGGGGAGACCCAGGGCAGGCCTCCGGGTCTAGATTTGTACCAGATGCTCCCAGATCCAGCAAGCAGACCCAGGAGGAATCCCTTAATATCACTCTCAGGAAATCCAGGGCTCAAGGTGTTTCCTAGTCCCCCAGGACAGGAAGCTCAGTCCAGTGCCAGGGACTCTGCCTCCTGCATCATTGCCAAGGAGAGAGACCCTACACGATGAGATCTGGATTACACATTAAGAGGCTTCCAGCCCAAAATGCAAGGAGATATCCCAGATTGGGTCTTGGAGCAGAAAAAGGATATGAGTGAAGGGCGCCTGGGTGGCTCAGTTGGTTAAGCGACTGCCTTCGGCTCAGGTCATGATCCTGGAGTCCCGGGATCGAGTCCCACATCGGACTCCCTGCTCAGCGGGGAGTCTGCTTCTCCCTCTGACCTTACCCCCTCTCATGTACTGTCTCTCTCATTCTCTCTCTCAAATAAATAAATAAAATCTTTAAAAAAAAAAAAGGATATGAGTGAAAAAAAAAAAGAAATCCAAGTAAAGGATGTTGTCTGCTTAATAGTGTTGCACCAATGTTAATTTCTTCGTTTTGACAAATGTACCATGGTGACATAGATATTAACTTTGGGGGAAGCTGGGTGAAGAGTATACGGGAACTCTTTTTACTACCTTTGCAACTTTCCTGTAAGCCTAAAATTATTCCAAATGAACTAAAACAAAACAAAACACACACAAAGACTTTAAAACCTAAGCTCAAGATTTAAGAGGGAGGAAGAGAAAGAAAGCATGAGTTTCAATGGAAGGTAAAGGAGCAAGAAGGGAGGATACATATTTCATTCTTAGGAATCTGAAGACCTTTACTATAGTCATTCATTCACTCAACAAATATTTATTGAGCATCTACTATTACCAAGCATTGTTTTCAGAGCCAGGGATACTGCAGTAAACAAAACAGCCAAATCCCCACTGGAGCTTATATTTTAGTGAGTTGAGAGCTTAATATTATCTAATTCCACTCCCCTGTCCAGGCTCCAGCACTCAACTCCTGAGTGGAGAAAGTGGGGCCAGTTCCTGGTCACATCAGGGTGCAGAGAGGGCTTTGCTTGACCTGAGAGGTCAGCAGACCTGAGGTGGCTCCAGAGAGCGCGCTCAGTTGGGCTAACTCCTTCTCGGCATCTAACTAGTCACAGGCTTTCTAGTTCCTAAAATAAGGTAAATAGTAAGAAACCAACCTTGTCCCAGAGATACGTTGAAGCTCAGTAGGCATGAGAGTGTATTTCAAGTGCCTGTATTAATATGATTGTTGTAAATATTTACATTCAGACCAAGAACTGGGTTAGGACCTCTCTTCTGTAGTGACACCAAACCCTCCTCTCTCCGTGGTCAAAGAACCTCAGAATTGGAGCAGAAACCCGAAGCAAACTTTGCGTGCTCACCCCGTGCAGGGCGCCAGACTGGGCGGTCAGCGGGGACCACCAGCTCCACGATCAAGGCCAGGGTCAGGCCCACGCACCCACCCGGCGCTCGGGCAATCCTGCCACAGCCGGTGGGAACTCGGAGCTGCCCCCCGGCCTGAGCCCCCCACCCCCCACGCCGCCCCCCAACCCCGCGGCAGCCCTGGCTCCCGGGGGCAGGCACTGGCGGCCGCGCGCCGCGCTCCGCACCGCGACCCGCGCCTGGGGTGCGGCGGGAGGCACAGAGGCCGGGGCCGCGCCCCTCTGGCCCCGGCCCAGCAGCCTTCGGAGGGAAAGTTGTTGCTCAACCCTGAGGAATGCGGAGCCAAAGCGGCGGCGGGAGGAAGCGGCGGGAGATTACGGCCACAGCCGCCGGGGGACCGCGGCGGGGCGGCGCGCGGCGAACTTCGCCCAGAAGTAAACAGCGGCCCCGGCCCGGACAGCGGCGCCACCCGACGCCCCGGCGGGCCCGCAGCCTGGAGGTGACACCCACGCGGGCGGCCTCCGGTGCGGCGTGGGGCTGCGATGGCCCGGGCCAGGCGCCCGCCCCCGGGCCGTTGGAGGAACGCGGGGCAGAGGCAGGCCCCAGGACCAGGCAAGAACCACCCACTGAAGACTCCAAGGCGGCAGGGAGTTTTGGGTTTTCTGTTCACGATCGGTCTCCCACGCCCAAGAGTGCCTTGTGAACATAGTAGGCGCTCAAGAAACGTTTTGGAGAGAGTGGCCCAACCCCCCACCCTCCAGCCTCCGTTTCGTCCTGCGAACCAGGAAAGGTTGGATCCCCGAGGCCCCTGGCCACTCTGAAATTCTAGGATGCTGAGATTAAATCCCATGTGTACTGCTGTGGTTTTGCTTTTAGTTTTTCAGGGACATTTTTAGTGCTACCCTTTATGATGTGCCAGGAGTGAATTTGACACCAGATGGCTTTTTTTCTTCTTCTTTTTTTTTTTTTTAAATAAGAAAGAAGACAAAGGGAGGGAGAAAAATATTTTCCAACTGGCAGTGCTGACAGCATTTTGGAAGAGAATCCAGGGAGGCAAAGAGGAGCTGTTTCAGCTTGATTTTTTCCTCCTCCCGCACACTCTGCCACCCTGGACTCCACCATAGATGGGGTAGATCATACTGGAGCTTTTTATAGATGAGGCAAAGGGAACATCATCACAGGAAACTCCACCCCCAGTTGGTACTTGCTTTGTCCTCTCTGCCTCTCCCAGAGGACCAGCCCCGGAGCCACAGGGTTATTATGGACTGCAGCTATAGGCGGAAGGCTGACTCTGGGGTTAATTAGAAGACCAGAGAGACACCTGGCAAATCAAAAGTTAGAGCTCCCTGCCTGGGGAGCATTAAGGAAAAATAGCCAACATGGCAGTGCCTTTTCTGGAATGCCTCTTCTCTTGGATCCCAACTCCCTCTCTTCACACGGGGAGGAGAGGAACTGGTCCTCACGCAGAATGGCCTCTAGCTCCGTTCTTAGTGTTGTGGCAAGAAGGGAAATTCCTAGAATGAGCCAGTTTGGCAGCATGTACAATGGCATCAACCCAGGATGCTGCAGTCAGATGGCCTGGGTTCGAATCTTGGCTGCACCCGTTACTAGTTGTTTGACAAGGACATGTGACCTTATCTCTGTGCCTTACTTAGTCTCTTCAACTGTGAAGTGGGATAACGTCCCCACCTACTAGGATTGTTGTGTGGATTTAATGAGATAATACAAGAAAAATGCTAGTGGTCTGCCTCTTCAACAGACCAACATGGTAAGCAATCAGCATTTTTCTTTCCTGTTCAGCTACAGGACCCCCCAAACTAGGACCTTGTGCTGGGTAGGCCCCTGAAGAGCCCACTAGGACAATGTCACCTTTGGGCCAAGGAGTCCTAGTCCAGCTGACTGCTCCCTCCTCCTCCTTCACACCCCCAGAAGGTAGAGGAAGGTAACACCGAATAAGCAGAAATCATGTGTCAGGCTCCACCTGGATGAATTACCCCTCAAGGGGTCTGGAAGGGGGGGGGGGCTCAGTAAGAAATAGGCCACCCTTAGCCCTAGGGGAAGAAGTGAGCAGTGGGCAGGAAAGGAGAGCTATTGGTGCTAGGTTGGGAGGTTGTGACCAATGCAGTGAGGGGCTTGTGATGGCCACCCATGGTCTATAACCCTAGGGGGTATCCTCGATTTTCTGCTGATAAATTGTTTTCTAATTGTTTCAGGGGCAGTATTCCTGAATCCTTGACCAGCAAGCTCCGTGAGGCCAGGACTTTCTGTTGGATCCATCCCACACGAACTCCCAACAGAAGCCACACAAACACTCTGGAGATGCTTACTGATCTGGTTGAGCTGTTTTTTATAGTCTGAATGCGTCTCCAGGAGATTCATATGTTGTGATCCTAAACCCCAGTGTGACAGTTTTAGGAGGTTGGGCCTTTGGGGGGTGATTACGTCATGAGCCCTCCTGAATGGGATTAGTGCTTTTATAAAAGAGACCCCATAGAGTTCTCTCACTCCTTCTGCCATGTGAGGGCGCAGCCGGAAGACGGCCATCTCTGAACCAGGAAGCAGGCCCTCACCAGACACTGAAGCTGCCAGCACCTTGATCTTGGACTTCCCAGCCTGCAGAACTGTGAGAAATACATTTCTCACCTAGTCTATGGCATTTTGTTACAGTAGCCCAAATTAAGACATGTTAAAACGGGGGAACAGGTTGGAACTCCAGACTGGATGGGCAAGGGGAGACAGCAAGTAGCTGGGCCCTCAGAGACCAGAGGGTCACCTGCTGGCCCCAAGCGTCTTTCCTTCAACCCACAGGCTCTCCCTTCAGATACTCCATTCAAATTTTTCCAGCCCCTAGAAAGTCAGTGATACCCAAGTTCCCAGCCTGTCCTGCCACAGGGCAGGTCTCCAGCTACTCTGTCACTCCCAGCCCACATGAGCCTCAAAGTCCAGACTTACAGCCACCTCTTCCCTTTCTGGAATGGGCACTGAACTCTCAGCCAGGACAGAGCCAACTGCTGCCCTGAAACATTCGGGAAATCTCTAATGTCCTTATTCACATGGCTGGCTAATTCTCCCTTCGGGTCTCCTCTTCAGAGGGGACGTCCTTGACTACCCTCTATCAAAATTAACCACTCCCCTAAAATTACCTACATTATCTTATCCTGTTTATTTTGTTATTTGCATGCTCATGGTCCCCCCACCACACCTGGGCTAAAAGTTTCATGACAGCAGGGGATCTTGTCTTCTGCTCATCATTATGCTCATCCTCACCCCTGTCACAGTGCCTGGTATACAGCAAGTGTCTACTTAATGAGTGGTGACCTCCTCCCTGAGTTGTTCCCCTTCTCTCTAGCGTCTTCCATCCATTCTCATCTATTAGGTAATTCTTGTGTCCCCAAAAGATGCATCGGCCTCGTTTATTTGAAATCTTATTAACACTACCCTTTTCGCCATCAGCTTCTTTGCCCCTCGGTCACCCCACCAAATACCCAGGGAAGATACTTGGTATTTATGTGATAGTTAGGACCTTTTGGTTGAAAACCACAGAAGACCCACTAAAAGTGACTTCAACAATGAGCAAGTATATCATTCTTCAGAGGCAGAGAGGGTTAATTCCATCTTCAGGAAAGTCAAGGCTCCCCTCAAACTTCCAGACAGCTTGTGGCTCTGTCAGGACCTCTGGGCTAGTGGGCTTCCCCTCCATCTCATTGGCCAGGGCTGCCCCACATGCCTGGGCCTAAGCCAGGTGCTGGAAGGAGGCAGAAGCACCCCAACTGGTTGCCTAGACTTAACATTCCTCTCCTGTGGGCTGAGGGGGTCTCCTTCCCTGGGGACAGGGCAGTGTACATTCAGGAACAAAACCAAGGCTTACCAGCACAGAAAAGAAGGTAGGGAGTGCTGTTGAATCCATGAGCTGCCTGCTAGCGTTCCACTCAACTGTTTTCCTGCTTCAGTTAGCCAGAGTCAGTTCCTGTGGCCTGTGACCACAAGATTCTGGCTGATGCAGATCTGGGGCTATGCAGCGACGAGTGACAGGAGGAGCGTTCGTGGCCAGGAGGGTGATGTCAGCGCACGTCCACAACACAGAACAGCCACACTGAAAAAGAGGTGAAATGGCCCTAAGACCCCGGGAAATGCCTGGTGGGTTCTGAAAGTGAGGTTGTTAGAGCTCAGAGCCAGCAGCTGTATATTTCAGGTGACTGGACTACACTGGTGCCCCAACGTGCTGTGACCTGGGGATGGCGCTCACATGGATGTTCAGTTCATAGTAAAGTGGATTAAAGTGACCACCCTCCCTTCTTAAAATTCTCTCCTCCCTTGATGTCCAGGGGGCCATGCATCTAGAAGACTGGCCTCTCCCACCCATTGCCTTCCTTCCAGAAGACTTGAGCAAGTGCACCACCATTTCCCCAGCTCACCTCTCCCCCTCCCCAGATACATGCTGCTTCATGGTTCTGTTCTTGAGCAGCTCTCCCTCCTCTGGACCCAAGACTCCACCGTCACTCAGACCTGCCCCATCCCCCAATCTGAGAGTCAGACCTTCCTGCTGGGACCTTAAACTCCTTTCCTTCCTCCTCTTGGAGGCCGGCTCCCACCGAGCCTGCTTTGAAGAACTTGGTTCAGTCCCTGGCACACAATCAACATCTGACTGTGGTTGTCAATCTCATCTTATCTTCTTCTGCCTCATGGTGAATGGCCTGCCTCAAGGCCAGCCACTTTGCTGCCCCTTTCTCTAGTTCTAGAATGTCCCCCACCCCTCTCACGCTCTTCCTGTGAGCTGGGGCTTTCTTCCCCATTGCTCATGACCTCCATCCTTGTTCCACTGATTCTCACTGTCTCACCTCAACTAGACCTCTCTGGGGCCCAGTAATCCTTGTCACCTTTGGGGGGTTTCCAATCAAGTTCCCAGAGCAGCTCTTCTAAGCTCCTGAAGCTCCCCTCCTCCCCCTGCTCACCTTTCTCCTACAGATAACCCACTCCCTCTTTGTCAGCAGGAGCAGGAATAGGAGTGTTGGGCACAGACACCACTATTATCTACCTCAAGAAGACAGCTCGGACTTCTGGTCACAAAATGGTGGAGTAAAGCTCTTTCCATCTCCTTTTTCCCCTCAAAAATCAACCCCCAAATGATATGGAGAATAAAATAGAGAAACCCAAACTCCATCTTTAACCAAACTAGCAGACATTTAAAATCTTGAACTACATCATATGAAAACAGAAAGTGGATGCAAAAGTGGCAAACGACTAAGAAAGTCAGGCCCAAAACGTCCAGAGGCATACACCCATAAAAAGCAAGCTGACGGGGCACCTGGGTGGCTCAGCCAGTTAACTTAGTTAACGCTTCAGCTGAAGCGTCGGCCTTCAGCTCAGGTCATGATCTCAGGGTCCTAGGATCGAGCCCCATGTAGTGTCCTGTGTAGTATCCTGTCGGGCTCTCTGCTCAGCAGGGAGTCCGCTTCTCCCTCCCTCTCTGCCCCTCCCCACCCTAATCATACTCTCTCCCTCTCTCTCTCTCAAATAAATAAATAATCTTAAAAAAAAAGAAGAAGAAGAAGGAGCAGCAAGCTGACTCTTCCCTCAGAACCCCTGAGAAGCTTGGGAATTGGAAGTTGCGAGTAAACTACAAGACAGGGGTCTAAAAACTGAGGGCCTGTTCAAAGATCTATTTAAAGAGCAATTCGATAGTCAGGAAAGTCAGCTGTACCCAACACAATCAAATGACTTATTGTGTCCCCTTCCCCACTCATGCAGGAGACAGGAAGATGGATTCTGGAGACACTGAACTTTCCTGGGGGAGGCAGTGGAGAAGAAAGAGCGAGAACAAAAATGGAGTGAAAGTCAGCATTCTGAATTGGGTTACTCAGCCGGCTTACCACACACTGCTCCCCACTTCCCGTGCTACACCCAGCTCTAGGACTCTGGGTAGGTGGCCTTATAACCTTCAAGCTGGAGACTAGACCAAAGGATCCAATTCTGGAAAAAACCAGACTGTGCCACTGATACTGACAACTGGGATTCCCCAATGAAAGAGTCCAGCCAGCCGCCTGACTGCCCTACCGTGAGCCCACACTGAGAATTTCCAACTGCGTCCGGTGCCTCCTTCTCAAATATGAATGGACGACCAAGGAAGACCAGACCTCTATGGAAAGTCTACAATGTGATACATACCAAAACAACAGAAAATGTGAAATTGGAGGAAACAGAAACAATATAAAGAGAACATTTCAAATTAATATCCTCAGAGAGATGACACTGCATGCATCCAGAGAACCAAGAACATGAAACCATTCAAATGGAAAAGAAAAGAAAAAACAAGGAACATGAAAGCCCTCTTGAAAATTAAAAAAAAGAAGAAGAAGAAGTAGAAGAAGGGGCACCTGGGTGGCTCAGTTGCTTGAGCGTCTGCCTTCAGCTCAGGTCATGATCCCACGGTCCTCGGATCAAGCCCCGCATCACATGGGGCTCCCCGCTCAGGGGGAAGCCTGCTTCTCCTTCGGCCTCGGCCTCTGCCCCTCCCCCTGCTTGTGCTCTCACGCGCTCTCTCTGACAAATAAATAAATAAAATCTTTAAAAAAAAAGAAGAAAGAAAAGAAAAGAAGAGAAAAGAAAAGAAAAAGTTCATGACAACATACTTAGTAAATGGATTGGAATGTAACATTGACGAAATCTCCCAGAAAATAGAAAAAAAGAGATGGCCAGTAAGAAAGAAATAATAAGAAAATCAAAGGATCAATCCAAGAGGTCCGGTATCCAAATAATAAGAGTTGCAGACGTTTCAAAGAAATAATAAAGATATTCCCAGAAGTAAAGACATAAATTGTTAAAACAGGTTCTTAAACCTTAGCATGCACAAAAATACCTGAGGGCTTGTTAAAACACAGATTATATATACAAATATACATTAATATATAATATTGCTCAGCGATAGAAAAAGAAGGAAAAAAAGTTTTTTAAAGATTTTATTTATTTACTCATGAGAGACAGAGGGACAGAGAGAGAGAGAGGCAGAGGAGAAGCAGTTTTTTAAAGATTTTATTTATTTATTTGACAGAGAAAGAGTGAGAAAGCACAAGCAGGGCAGAGGGAGAAGCAGACTCGATCCCAGGCCCCTGAGATCATGACCTGAGCCAAAGGCAGACGCTTAACCGACTGAGCCACCCAGGCATCCCAAAAAGAAGGAAATCTTGCCATCTGCAACAATATAAACGCACCTTGAGGGCATTATGCTAAGTGAAATAAATCAGACAGAGAAAGACAAATACTGTCTGATCTCACTTACATGAAGAATCTAAAATATATTATTTTTTAGATACTAAAATATTAAGCAAATATTAAACATAAAAATATTAAACAAACAAACAAAAAACCAAGCTCATTGACAGAGAACAGACTGGTGTCTGCCAGAGGCTGGGGGTGGAAGTGAGCCAAGTGGGTAAAGGGAGTCAAGAGGTACAAACTTCCAGTTATAAAACAAGTAAGTCTCAGGCACACAATGTATAGTAGGGTGACTACAGTTAACAATATTGTTATCGCATATTTGAAAATTGCTAAGAGAGTAGATCTTAAAAGTTCTCATCATAAGAAAATAATGTGCCACTCTGTATGGTGACAGATGTTAACTAGACTTAGTGTGGTGATCATTTCATAGTATGTACAAATATCAAATCATTATGCTGTACACCTGCAACAAATAGCATGTTGTATGTCAATTATCTCTCTATAAAACAAACAACAAAACACAGGTTGCAGGGGCGCCTGGGTGGCTCAGTCAGTTAAGCGTCTGCCTTCAGCTCAGGTCATGATCCCGGGGTCCTGGGATCGAGCCGCACATCAGGCTCCCTGCTCAGCAGGGAGTCTGCTTCTCCCTCTCCCCTGCTTGTGCTTTCTCTCTCTTTCTCTGTCAAATAAATAAATAAAATCTTTAAAAAACAACAACACAGGTTGCTGGGACCTAAGGAGAGTTTCTATTCATTAGATGTGGGCTGGGGCTCACAATGTGCATCAATACCTATCATGTTCCCACAGGTGATACTGATGCTGCTATCTGGGGACTACACTTTGAAAACCACTGTTAGATTAAAGAGTCCTATCAAGTGCCATGAAAAATGGCCCATGCCAATACATTATGATGTTTTAATACATCAGGGACAAAAGAGAAAAATCCTAAAAGCAGGGGTGGGGGAGGGAGATGAATTCAAAGTCTCAGGAATCAAAATAGCATGAAACCTCTACTGCAAAATTTTCGAAGCTGCAAGGCAAAGGAGCGATGTCTTCAAAATTCTGAAGGAAAATGATTTTCAACCTAAAATTCTATACCCAGCCAAAACTATGAAGCAAAAGTGAGAGTGGGAATGAAACCATTTGGGGTATGCAAAAGTGTCTAAAACGTTATACCTCCCAGGCACTTTCTCAAGAAGCTACTGGAGGATGTGTTTCATCCAAACAAGGAAGTAAACAGAGAAAGATACTGAGTCCTTGAAAGAGGAAAAGGGCAAAGGGAATTCTTAACTACTGGCAATGGGAAGTCCGAGGGTGACAGATACGCTACAGACCTCAACTGGAGAGCAATGCATCCAGAGAAGAACGGAAGGATGCAGCTCCCCAGGACAAATGTCTCCAAGGAAAAACAAAACAGAACTGGTAAGATTATATGACAGGTTTGGCCATATGCAAAATTGTACTGAGAAGGCATTTTACAGAGCTGTTGAAGGGTGTGGGAAGACAGAGCCAGAGATTCAAAGAAAACCAAGCAAAGAAAAAAATGAGGCAATTCACTCCAGGAAAAACAAGAAAGTTGTACAAGAAAGGAAATGTAAACAGAGCATCCAACAAAAAGTTATATTAGAAGAGGAAATGTAACCAGAATACTTGCCTCAAAAGTAAACAGTATTTTCAAAGTCAATAATGAAATCACTGAACATGGATTTAACCATAAATTATGATCTAAACATCAAGGGGGTGGGGCAGGGGAAGAGGGGAGCAAGAATCAAAATCCTCATCTACCAAAACAAGAAGTCAACAAAGGAGCTGGATGAATCCAGAATGGCAGTGCATAGATTATTTAGAAATAAGGAAGGAAATACCAGAAGAAACAACTAAAACAGTTGAAAGTGGTTGTCCTTAGGGAGTAGGATAAAGATTGGGAAAAAGGCCAGGGGACTTCTGTTTTTGTTACAGCCCCTCAGAACTATCGGATTTTTTAAGCCTTGTGTATGTAGTATCTTGATAAAAATAAATATTGATTTTATAGAGCAACTATAAAAGGAGCTGTGACATTCTCCACTACAGCGCTCCTGTAGGACCCTAGGTGGAGTCCAAGGGGCACCTTCTCGGGTGGCATTATTTATCAGCTCAGCCCTCTTCCTCTCCCAAATGCGTTCTCTCCATCTCCTCCTATTTTGTCAGCCAGCAACTGAGTGGCTGTGTGCCAACCCTCCTTCACTGGCAGTTTCCAGAATGTGCCTCTGGGACTCTGCATGCACTGTGCCTTCTACCTGGAAGGCTATTCATTCTTTCCTTCTCTCCCCACAGCCCGACAGATTAAGGATGGTTTATAGTTCAGGCCTCTAACACTTTGTCTTTAGCCAGCCTCCTCTCCCACCTAATTTGGGCTAAGTGTTCCTCTTTCCCACAGCCCCTCTGCCCCACGGATGCTCTCAGCACTGTGAATGCCCCTCCAGTGTTTGGCTTTCCCACAAGACTATGAGCTCTATGAGGGCAGGAATCCTGTCTTACTCACCGTAGCCCCAGGACAGGTTGATGATTATGCAAGTCAATGATTATGCAAATAGTTGAATACATGACTCACATTAAGTAAGGGCTCAATAAATATTTGAATGAGTGATTTAATGATTCACAAAAAAATGCAGACCTCTCCCTCCATCCAAAATATGGCTCCCTTCTACCATCTCCATTCCACCATCTGCTCTCCTTCCTACAAGGTCAAACCTCTTAAGCAGGGTGGCTATGGCTGGTACCTCACCTTCCAATCCACTCACTCACCCCTCAGCCCCAAAAAGAAGCCAAGGCCCCTTGGTGTGACCAGGGTCAGCTCCAGTAGGGCTTTCTATCAGAGTTGGCACCAAAATGCAGTAAGCAATTTAGGGACCATCTGCCCAGCCCAGAGAGAAAGCAATCCCCTTAGTTTCCCTAACCCCAGACCCAAAGTACAGCTCTCAGAGGTCTGGAACCCAGGCTAACCAGAGGGAACAGGGTTAGCTCTTGACTTGGCCTGCCTAACAGGGACAGACAGCGTCCTAAACTAAGAGATTGGCTCTACCCAGTCTTCCCCCCTTCCCTGTCCACTTTGCAGGCCAAGAGCTAAGATTCTAGCCCTCTGAGCTGCCATGCCTTGGCAACTCCCTGCTAGTGTCTTCCATAGGAAAGGTATGTGGCCTGGCCTGGGGTGCCGCGAGAGCTGGAGGTAAGAAGCCTGAGTGCTCAGCATTAGCCAGACACACAGTAGGCGCTGGAGGGTAAAAACCCACCATGCATCACTCCCAGGGTTCCAGAAGCCAAAGCAAATCTGGCCTACGCTAGGTCCAGGGAGAAGGGACCAGCATCTGCAACCCTGGAAAGCCTCGAGGTCGCCAGCCTGGGTCAGGGGCATCCTGCCGCCCCACCCCCACGCGCCACGTGACCTCAAAGGGCCGCCAGGGGTTTGGAATGTGGCGACCCAAGCTGTGCCCCTAGAGGGGCCCGCAGAGCAGCGGTGGAGGGAGGGGCCTCACCCGGGCCGGAATGACTGGAGGGCTGGGGGTGGGGCTCCGGAGGGGCCCCTTCTTTCCTTTCCCACGGCGCCAGTCGTTGGCTTTGGGGGACGGAAAGGGGGGGAAGCAAGGGATGAAAGAGGTTTGGCTTCGTCTAAGGAACCTGTAAATGCGGCCCAGAAACTCGATCTGCTCCAGTCGCTTCCCTATTTAGGAGAAGGGCTGGAGCGGGGCGATTAGGGGCTGCTGGGGGCGCAGGTCACGTGGCCACCTAGGACTAAGTGACGGGGAAGAGGGGCGAGGCTGTGCACGGGAGGAACCTGGATTGAGGCGGGTGGGAGTCGCAGCACCCACCCCAAATAGCACCATTTGTCTTTATCTTACACTCTCGCACACTGACCGTGGGATGGGGAGGTCTAGGGTCTGCCCTGCTGCAGGTTCATCTACCCAACGAGCCCTTTGAATGCCTGGGCGAACTGTGTCTGTTGGTTTCACCAAGCCTCCATTGGCCTGAGTCTAGTTTCCAAAGCTCCGGGCAGATAGGACTCCCGAGTCCCAGGCTCCGGTGTCTGTGCTGTCGGTTAGGCTCCCAGGCTCCACTCTGGGTCCAGGACTCCCACTTCCTGAGGGGTAGAAAAAGTGCCTACGATGCTGGCATCCTGCCTCCCAGCCTCCCTGGCTCAGTGCCCCAGGAGTACAGCAAGGAGGAAGATGCCTCCTGGGACTGGCTTCCAACAGAGCCTACTATGTGCCAGGCTCAGTGAGAGGCATCAGGAGTGCGGAGAAAAAAAGATAGTACCTGCGCTCAAGTACCTGCCCACTTATAGTGGGGGGGGGGGGGGGCAGTCCAGAACAATCAGAATGAAAATAGGAGCACAGAGAAGCATCTCAGACAGACCTGGGAGGATTTGAGGAAGAAGTGGCAATTGAAATGTATTTGATAGGGGGAGGAGTCAGCCACAGAGAGGAAGCAAGGCATCCAAGCAGAAAGAACTGCATGTGCAAAAGCATGGAGGCAAAGGGTGTCAAAGAATCACAGGTGCTTGGTTTCTCTGGACAGAAGCATGGGTGGGTGTGTGGAAGGTGTAGGAGATGGGGTAGGTAAGCCAACAGGAGCCAGATCTTGGAGACCATCTGTGCCCAGCTAGGCATCTGAGCTCCATCCTGAAAGTTCCACATAGGCAGGATGAGATCTGCATCTTCTAGGAGAGCTAGGATTTGAATTTGGGACCTAGAGAAGGAAAGAGGTTGGTTAGGAGCCTCTTGCCAGCCTCCCTTGAGGTAGCAGCCAGGAATGTAAAGGAGGACAAGGCCTGACTAATAGTACTTGGAAGGGGAAGAGGCCCTAGTCTGCAGGACTGATTGGGGGTGGACATGAGGAGGAAGAGTCTTGGGTGACCTCAGGTTTCTAGCTTGGGGAACTGGGCAGATGCAGAAGGAACAGGTCTGGAGGGAAGGCTGATGCTGGTGAGAGTGATATTTCCTAAACATTCCCAGTGTTTCAGGCACTAACTCTTCACATATTATCTCATTTAATTCTCACAATAACCTATAAAGTAGGTACTAGTGTTATCCCCATTTTAATATGAGGAAGGTAGTCAAAAGGTTAAGTAACTGAGCAGTAGAGTTGGGATGATCAGCATGCCTGCACCTTGCAGAATGAATCTCCCCCAATCTGAGGCCCCAGTGAGGTGTCCCAGGCTACTCTACAGAGAAGCTATACCCACTCCCATTAGCTCTTCCCCAGCCCCCAGGATCTGGCACCCCCACCAACTGTTCACTCCCCTGTCCCCTCAACCCGACCCGACCCAACCCACCGCCCCCTCAGGACCTTGCTCTGAGCAGCCAGGACAGGAGTGAGCAAGCCTTGTGACAGGAGGGCACAGGGCTCTGGAACCCTGGCGCTTAGACCCCACCTTCCCAGTTATAATACAAAACAGAACTGAGACTCTGCAGGGACAATCAGAGAAACCAAGAAAATGGATGTGTTCCGTTTGTAAACACTTTTTTTAAATGGAACATTTCAGTGACATCAGAAGGTCACAAAAGGTGTCCCTTGGCCCAACCCTATGTTTATTTTCTGTGGTGAAAGGGGCAGGGTTCTGGAGCAGCATGCACCTCCCTGGGAGGAAGCCCCTCCAGCTCTGTTTCCCTTTCCCAAAGCTTGGCTTAGGAACACCGGGTCCCACTCCAGCAGCTACAACAGACAGACAGGGACAGCCGCTCCTTTGAGCCCCACCCTCACGGCCCCAGGGTTCTGGCACTCGGTGGGAGTGGGGGGGGGGGGTGTGCTTCTGTTTTCCTACTGCCCCTCACCAAGGCTCCAGGTGAGGTAAGGGTGAGGCAAAGGGATGAAGCAGGTAGGTGAGCTTTCTCTTGGGAGAGCTGTCAGGCCCAAAGAGCCCTGGCTTCAACTGTCACCCTAAACCTAATTAAACAGCCTACCCAGTCACACAGCCAGCACCTGGCCCCGGGCCTAGAGGCAGGAGGTTATTGAAGAGGCTGTTTTAGGCAGAAGTGGGAATGTCCACCTACCTCCCGCTTCCACCACCCGCGTAACCGAGAGCTTTCTCAGGTGGAGACCTCTAATCTGGGAGCCGAGCAGGAAGAGGCCCATGGCCTACCTGTGTTTGGGGGTTCCAGGCTCCAGTAACTCTGACACTGCCTTTTAATTTCTGGAGGCACAAAGATTCCCACCAGGTTTCTCGGGGACCTTCCCTCATCTGTCGCCCCCACCCTGAGATCTATTTGCGCCCTTGTGCCTCTCTCTAGTCTTGGAAGGGTTTCTGTCTATTTTCTTATACATAAACCTTGCTTTGACCTCAGAACAATGGGGACTTGAGTGCCATCTCCTGCATCTTTTAGGGACAGCTAGACCCTATACAGAGAAGGCCTCTACAACAGACAGGAGATATAGTTGTTCCAACTGTAAGTCACTACCTGGTAGTGGGTCATGAAATCAATTGGGGGGTCATGGCCAGCACCTTGAAAACATGAAATACAAGATAGAAAACAGAAATATCAGGGGGCGCCTGGGTGGCTCAGTCCATTAAGTCCGACTCTTGGTTTTTTGGCTCAGGTCATGATCTCATGGGTTGTGGGATGGAGCCTGGAGATGGGCTCCGTGCTCAGCGGGGAGTCCGCCTGAAGGGTCTCTCCTCTGCCCCCGCTCCCCACCCCTCACCCACACACACATGCACGCCCTCCCTCTCTCTTTCTCTCCCTTGCATAAATAAATCTCAAAAAAAAAAAAAGCTTGTACTCAAAAAAGAAAATATCAGAGTGCATGTACATAGCAAGGGTAAATACTGTCCCAGGAAACTTGTTTTAGTTATCTTACAATATAAAATGTGTTTCTTGCTGTGGGGCTCTGAACTCCTGGACAAAAGAGCACTGGTTACGACACAGAGTCAAGACTCACACAGCAAACACATAAGGCTGCCTGCCCTGTGGCAGGCAACACGCTAGGTACAAGAGACACACTAATAAATAATACATAATTCATTAGTCTCAATAATCTCAATCCATCTTCTGGTTGGGAAGCTGATAAGCAAACTGTCAGTTGCAGGGCAAAATGTTAAGTGCTTTAAGAGAGTGTGTAGGAGGCTTTAAAGCCCTAATGTGAGACTGGGTATCTGGGAGGGCTTCCCAGAGGAGGTGATGCAATTAGCGTTCTTAGCAAGAAAAGATAGTGACTAGGTTCTAGTATTTCCTCCATTCTATACATAGGAAAGGAACTATGGTAAAGGTTCAAGAATTCTAGTCTTGAAAGTCTAAAGACAAATTCTAGTCCTGCTTCCTCCTCTTAATAAGCTTATGAGAGACCTTAGGTAAGTCAATTAACCTTTCCAGACCGTTTCCTCATTGACAAAATGGGCATAAAATTGCTCTGTCAGCCTCAAGGAAATGAGATTAAATGAGATAGAGAGGGTATGTGAAAGTATTTTGTAAACTATAAGTGGGGGAGGGACTGTCGCCATGGATGAGGAAACAGAAGCCTAAAGAGGTGGAATGTCCTGCCCACCACTACAGAATTGGGGGTAGCAGGTGTCTCTCAATCCTCAGTTCTCAGCTCCTGCCTGCACTCTTCCTCCTGCCATCCCAACCCAACTACCTTGCAAAGGGGCAGGGGGCAGGGCCCAAAAAGGGGCCCCCACACCCTGACTACTGAAGATTTACCTTTAAGAATTCTATTGGTTTAGTGATCTTTTACTAATGAGGGGAGATAAATACGTAAGAACGCTTCCCTGGGGCGCCTGGGTGGCTCCCGTTGGTGAAGTGTCCCATTAAGTGTTCCACTCTTGATCTTGGCTCAGGTCATGATCTCAGGGTCGTGAGATAGAGCCCCTGTGTCAGGCTCCAAACTCGGCACAGAGTCTGCTTGTTCCTCTCCCTCTGCTCCTCACCCTGCTCGTGTGCTCCTTCTCTCTCTCACTCTCAAATAATCTTAAAAAAAAGAAAAAAGAACTCCTCCCTTTCCCCTTCCGTTAATGAATTAAGATGTACCCAAACTCAGTTTTAAAGTTACATAAGCACCATTCAGATCTTCTGTAACAGCTTTCATCTTGGAAAAACAGCATTTCCACTAATATGGTGTTATATAAAAAGGTTTTGTGTATGTGTGTGTAGGAACAGAAGAACCAGGCACGCATGAGCACTATTAAGGCACACAGGCTGATACACATCACAACCTCACCTGTCCTCATGAAGGAGGGACTGTGAGGGGACAGGTATTTGATGGTACCTGGGGATTTAAGATGTGACCTACTTGTCCTACACCCCCCCCAGTGAGGCCTGGTGTAAGTTGGGCAATGGAAACTGCAGAGGGAAGGCCATCAGCTGCTCCCACTTGCCGGGGACCAGAGAAGTCCTGACCCTCTGGAAGACCCTTCCTTGGTAGGTGAGTTCCATTAAATCATTGACTATTAGGTTTGGAAGGAGCTCAGAAGTCACCTGGTACAGTCACCCTACATCACTCCTGCCAGCCTTGAACAACCCATGTCACCTGTGGACAGATGTAGCTCACTGGAAAGGGCCTGATATTGAGCTGAAACTTGCCTTTCTGGAACTCTCACTCGTTGGGAGCAAATGTGTGTATATCCCTCACCTAAAGCCTTGAAAAGTCCAGGAACCATAGCCAGGGGAGGGTGCCTGAGGCCTAAGAGCAAAGGAGGGCAGCACTGAGTCAGCCTAGCAAAAGCTCTTCCCTTAGAGAACTCTATCCATCTAATCTGAAGCTGGGATGACAGGGGAAGGGGGCGGGAAGGAGGTAAGCCCTTAATGGGAATGAGTGAGTGGCTCTGAGCAAAGCCCTGCGACTCAGGTCTCATTAGAACTGTAGGTCAGACAGTCCCGAGGTCAGTTCCAGTTCTGATATTCTGGGGTTCCAAGTCCGCCTCCCACCCACATCCCTTTCAAGATTCACTGGTTGTACTTTTATGTGAAACTGGGGGTCCACGATTCGAGGGCCAAGCAGGAAGTAAGAACACTGCCCCGAACCCTCCCATCCTGGCCGGATCTGGGTTAGGATTCGCGGCTTGCCCTGGTTACCCGAAGGGCGGAACCATTCCACCTTACCCGAGAACCGACGCACAGACGTGAACACACCAGCCCGAGTAGGGAAACGTGAGCTTTGGAGTGTCCTTTTAAGTAGTTGGGAAGGGGGTGTGGCCGAGGAGACTGGGAGGCCTCAGCCGGGCGAGGGGGGAGTGGCCCGGGGGCGTGGCCGTAGCGACTGGAATGTTGTTGGGTCCTCGCACCGCATAGTAAGGAGGGGCCACGCCTCTTTTCTCCGAGAGGGCCAATCGGAGCGCAGGAGCGGTTTCAAGTCTCCCCCGCCAGCCTGCCCGCCCGCCACCCCACCCCCCTCGGGGATTCGCTTTTTCCGTAACAAAATAGCAAAGCTCCGGATGTTCCGCAGCCCCGGCCGCTCACGGGTGGAGGGTCCTGGGGCCTAGGACAGTGCTCTGGAGAGGGAGGCGCTGGCGGGCCGTAGAGCGGCCAGGTCGGGGGCCGCGAGGCGCGCGGGGGTGGGCGCTGCAGCCGCGGGTTGTTTATCCGGAGTACGGAGGGGAGGGGGGAGCCTGGAAACCGCCCCGTGTCCCATTTCCTCCTCTTGTTTTCGCTCCGGATTCTCCATGTTGGACCCAAACTGAGGAGCCCGGAGCTGCTGCCGGGGGATCGGGGCCGGGGGCACCCGGGGGAGCCGCTGCCCGGGCCGCCTGCCTTCCATACAGGCCGCCTCCCTTCCCGGCCCAGGGAGGAAACGAGAGCAGGGATGTGAACAGCTGTGGGAGTCCGAGTCTCGGGAGCCGGAGCCGGAGCGGGCCCCCGCCCAGGCCCCCCAGCCCAGCCCAGCCTGCGCGCCCGCCGGTCCTCCCGCCCAGCCAGCCCGGGCCCGCGGGATTGTTAGATGGAACACGGCTCCATCATCACCCAGGCGCGGAGGGAAGACGCCCTGGTGCTCACCAAGCAAGGTAGGGGCAGCAACTTCCCAAAACTTTGCGTCGCCCCCGCCCGGGTGGGGGGCTAGCACAGCCCGCAACCCGAGTCCGGGTCCCTGACCTCTTGGGGATCAGAGCCGGCGATTCCGACCCGACTCCCTATTCCATCCGCCCCCGCGTCTCTGTCCGCACTCAGACCCCTGATGGGGCTGCGCGGGGCCCGGGCTTCTGGCGCCCGAGGGGGAGGGGCGTCATCGCGCAGCTGTCACCCCGTCCTGCACCCCCTCCCCCCGTACGCAGAGAATGAGGAGTAGCGCTGGAAGCGCGAGTCACCCGCGTCCGTCCCCCTCCCGAGTTGGGAGGTGGGGTCGTCACTTTCCCACACGACTGCGCGCAGCCGCCCCAGGGCCGTGGGGGAGAGGGGTGGGGAGGAGGACGGAAGGGTCCCGAGCTGGAATGGAGCGGGAACTGGAGAGTCCAGCACTTCCCAGTGCCCCCCCAAGCCCGAGGTCGCTTTGCCGCGGGCGGTGACGGTGTCCTGCGGGACTTGGGACCAAGTTCACCGCCCGGAGGCGGGGGCGGCCGCGGTGGGGGAGGGGCCGAGCCTGCGGGACCCGACTGGCCCGCCCGCGGCCCTGCGCTGGGCCCGGGACCTCGGCGCTCTGGCCCGGCTGCCTGCTGCCGCGTTCGCTGAGCCTACGAGCCCGACCCCGAGGCCTGGCCGGAGCCCCTCCCTGCCCCGGTGCGCTTTCCCGGGGCCGCGGCTGCACACACAGAGCCGCGTTTGTTTAGCCGGGGAGCGGTGTCCCTGGTTACATAATTCGCCGGATGGCATCAGACCCGGCGTGTTTCTGAATCGCGCAGCGAAAAAGTGCGAGTTCTCCGTGGGCAGCAGCTCGCGGCCCCCGCCTTCCTGCGGGTCAGGTGGAGACGCTAGGGGGTCGCGGGCCCTCTCTGGGGTGGTCTTGGGGACAGGAGCGGGGTGAGGCCGAGGCCTCTCCGGAGGGCGGGGAAAGGTCGCTGCCCGAGGGTGCAGTTTCTCTTAGTTTGGTCACTCGAAGCCCCGAAACTCTTTTTTCCCCTCCCCCACGTTCCTCCTCGAGCCTTGAGGAATGTGTCTAAAATAGCGGACAGAATTTTCCTCGGGGAGTAAGGACTAGCGTCGTTTTTTTTGTTGTGTTTTTGTCTGTTTGTTGATTTTGGTTTTGGTTTTTTGGGTTTTTTTCTGGAGAACTTCCCCGGACTGGGGCCACTTGGCCCTGCGACTGGGGAGCGCACGCTCTTCGTACCAAATCCCGAGCGTTCCTGCCCTTCCCTCGACCACCCAGAATAGGATGTGCAGGGCCAAGTACTGCAGTTGAACATACTGAGGCCTAGACCTAGGCCAGCTGCGGGTCCTCGGGGTCATCCACATCCCCCTATTTGGAAACATTAGGCAGCAGGTCACTTATTCCTGGGGTTCACAGTCCCAAGTAGCTCCCTCAACTTGCCTAGGTGCAAGCTGAGCTGCTGGTGTCAGCCTTTCCCTAATTGCTGGAGTGGAATGGGGTGGAGGAGCACTGTATGCTTTCTGTATTGCTGGTCCTTCCTTAAATAAGCTTGCCCTGAGGAGGGGGAGAGCTTTGCCTGCTTGGATCCCAGCCCCCAAAAAGCCCCTGCTCCTTGTGCCCTGCGCTCCTGGCTGCATCACTAACAAGGCTGTGTGACCCCAGGGACAACTTTACCTCTGCTGGGCGCCCAGCTGTGCTGAGGCTTTCTGTGTTGAGCACTTCACTCCTGCCTGTTCCCAGTCTCATCCCAGGAAAGGACTCCAGGAGGAAGCCAGAAGTGAAGAGATTTGGGTGTGGAAGGATTCCAGAGGGCTCCCTGTAATGACAAGTGGGAAGAACCATGCTGTGCTTCCCTTCTCTGTCTGGTCCTCCTCTTGCAGGGGCTCTGGAGGGTGTCTTCCTGGTGAGGGGATCACACCAGGAGTGAGAGAGAGCAGGACTGCTGAAGGGGCAGCTTACATATCGGAGCTGGAAGTTTCAGCCACCAGGGCCAGTGGCGGGGAACAGAAGAGATGACAGCAGGAAGCAGAGCAGCTGACTTCTTGACAGCATTCAGTTGCTGATGTTGGTTGGATTTTCTTGGGAGTTACGTTTTTTGTTTTCTTTTTTGTGTGTGGTTTGTTCTTCATCTCCCTGGAGGAATCTGAATTCTCAAGGCAGCAGCCATGGGTCTGTCTCTCTCCATGTAATTTGACTGCATTCCGGAGAAGACATAACTATTTTCCTGGGCTGCTCGGGCAACCAGCAAGCCAACTTTCTGAGTCTCTCATTATTTACAAATCCTGCATCCTTTTTTTTTTTTTAAGCGGGGGTGGGGAGTAGATGTTTTAATGATCTCCTTTAGGAGTTCCTTGCTGCCGCCCCCCCCACCTCCCCAGCATCCCATCTCTCTACCCTGCCTGCCTCCCTTTGGAAAAAGGGGAAGGGGTGTGATGCAGTTTATTAACAGGTCAATTTCTAGGAGAAAAAAAAGACAAATTGCTGCTCCCAGCTTGGGTGGCTTTTTAGTGAAGTTGTTTGCCATTGTAGGGCTCTTGGGGTTTTTGTTTTTGTTTTTGTTTTTTCCTTTTTAGCATTCAGTTCTTGGAGCCTTAAGGCTGGCTGGGTGTGTTGATGATTCAAAAGTAATTACAGTAAGGGAAGTAGAACAAAGTTACTGAAAGCATTGATGATAAAAGGACCAAAATTGGATCATCTTCCCAGACAGATGGGTGAAATGGCTTCCTGGTACAGCGAGGACAGGGTTGTGTGTAACATCAAAAGTAGAAAAGAAAAGTTAATATCAGTTTGGCCAGAGAATGGCCATTTATTACAGCCCCGTAGGAGAGTGTAGCCCCATTGCTGGGAGGCTGTGCCATGGGCTTTGGAGTTAGATGGGGGAAAGCCAAGGAAACAGGACGAATCCTGTAACCTCCCAGTGTGAGATGAGAGGGTGCAGGCAGCCTCTTTCAGAGCTTATCGTGACCCGCCGGTCCTGTGGGGCAGTCAGGACCTTTTTTGTTTTCCATGAGACCTGACGGCCCCTCGTCTCAGGGAGAGATGACGATGCAGTGAGTGGTCTTCTCGCCTGTGAAACTGCACAGGTGCCGCTAGCTGACCAGCCCTTGGAATTAGGACGATGGCGAGTTTTTCTAGCTCCCGCTTTCTCCCCATAAGGGAGACATTCTGCTTTATTCTTTCATGAAAAAGCTCAAACACCTTTCCTTATAGTTGTAGGAAGGCCCTAGCGTAGGACAAGTGTTGTTGGGGCTTTCTTCCTAGTTGGCTCTTTGTGGGCCCAGGGTGCATGTTCATAGCTGGCTCCTCTCCTCTCCCTGCCCAAGCTCAGTCTTGGCCTCTTTGTGGCTCTGAGGCTCCCCCACAAGTCTCCTTTGGCGTTTTCCCTCCATCTTGGAATAGGGTAGGGGCCTGTGTGGTGACTCAGAGGCTGGTTTTGCTCCCTCAGGAAGACCCCAGGAGAGTGCTGCTAACTCAGCAACAAAGTTGGTGAATTTCTACCATCCTGAGGAGGAGGAGGCGAGGCCAAGGAGGCGAGGCGGGGAGCTGGTGCTCCTGCTGCCTTTGACTTGCCAGGCTTCCAGCGGAGCAGGGCTTTGGAATGGGGGGGGGGAAGCCCTGCAGAGCTGGCACAGGTGGTGGCGTCCTGTCTCCTCCTCAGCTATCGGGGTCTTAGAGAAACTGGCACTGGAAAGACTGTTTCATTCTCCACGAGGACCTCCACATCCGTTAACGATCGTGGACTTTGTCGAAACGGTGCGACCCCCGTAGAAGTCCCACCTCTAGCCGAGGTGCGCTGCTGCCTTTCCACGGAGAATGAAATTGTAGCAGTGGACGAGAAGGGAAAGGAGAGATGGCATGTAAACGTATGCATGTGTACGTGCAGATGTGTCTCCCTTCCTCTTCTTCCTGACCACTTTTGGGTAATTTAAGCTAGTGTCCTTTAGTGCCATCTTGGGAAGTTTGGTGTTTGGGTGAAATGGGAAGGGATGGAGGGCCTGGCCAGGTGAGGCTGGGCAGCAACTGAAGTGCTCACTGTTACTTCAAATAATTGTTCCAGGAGCAAAGTTAGTTGCTTCAGGCCTGGGTGCACATCCCTACTTTTCCTGTTGGCAGTGAGACATCACAAATCATGTTAGTGCTTGGAGTGACTTCTCTGTAAAATAGGAATATTGATATTTCCACTTCTATAATGCCTCATACTTAGGAGGTGATTGAGAAATGTTAATGCCCTTATTTTTTTACACTGCTAGACCACCCCTCCTTCGTTCCTCCTCCTTTCCCCCAAGGACACAGTGCGAACAGCGCAGGGTCATGTGGGTTTTATTGTTAAAGACAGGTGGCTGGGGGTCAGAGGGGACACTGATGTGGGGGCTTGGCCCTTCTGGAAGGATCAACCTCTGAGGCCCACAAGCAGGCTTGCTGCACAGACCCCTTCTTTGTGCCAGTGTGACTTGGGATGGGGTTTTATCTGCACTCCTTCGAGCAGCGTGCGCCTTGGGGCATTTGCCGCTCCACTGGCGCCTGGGCATCTGGGGGTGGGAGGAGGCCAGGGGGCCGTGCACCTCCTGGGAAGAGTCTCTGAAGTCTAAACCTTCTGAGCAGTTGCCCAGCCTCTCAGAAATGGATGTAATGAATGCTTGAGACAGCCATGTGCCGCTTTCTCGCCCTGGCCACGTTTGCTTTGAGAGTTAATGGACCCAGTGAGAGTCACGTTTCTTTTAGGGAATTCTAGTAACAAGGAGAGAAATAAAAAACTAGGGTTTTGAAGAGAAATAGATGTTCTTAAGCTGTGTCTTTGCTGCTGTGGTTTTGGGGTACAACAGTGAGAAAGCACAGAAGCAGCATTAAATTGCTTTTTATCCTGTCTTGGGCCGGCTTGCTTGTGAAGCACAGAATTAACTCACTTGTCTCGGGGTCATGGGACTGGGTGTGGCCCTGACATGATCCCCTCCCTCTTCTGAAATGGAGACATGGTTGCCAACTGGGATATAGATGAGCTCACTAACATGTAACTCTTAGGAAGGAACTGGTAGAAATCAAAGTGGAGAAATTGACTTAGAACTGGAAGCCTCTCTGGACCAGAGGCCAGCTAGAACAGGGTTTCTTTGTCCAGCAAAGTGCCCAGCCCTTTCAGGTCCATGTGCCTACACCAGGTCTGTTATTACAGAATGGGTACTCCAGGGAGCACCCAGCCTCCCTCAAGGCAGGAGCTGTGTATGTCCTGTTTTATCGGTCAGCTGTTCTAGGGGTTATCCTTGAACCTCCTGACATTTCCTTTCCCTTTCTAGGTGCACCTAGTCCTCCGCTCTGCCCCCTAAAAGTCAGACTTTGCTCTTACTCTCTTTTTATTCTATACTTTTTTTTTTTAATCTCCTGACATATGAATACCTTTTTCATCCTGTAGGATTTGCTCTTCCCCACCCTCACTGTTCTCAAGGAACAAGTGTGGCCCCATTCCCAGTGAGAGCCAGGCAGATTCATGGGAAGGCTGAAATCGCCTAGCACAGGCTTGTGCAAATGACTTCCCAGTGTAGTAGATCCCAGCTCTTCTGTTTCCATAGCAGAATGGGGCCTGTAAGAAGAGACAACAGGCTTGGGTCTTTTGACTCACTGATAGAGAGAGCAAGTACTCCTACAAAGGAAAACCAGACCCTAGGGTACAAGTCCTCTGGGACATGCAGAAACACTGAGCCAGTGAGATATGGTGGGGAAAGGGACCAAGGGGACATTGGCTGAATCCAGTCCTGGAAGGGTTAGTCAAGGACCACTGGCAACCCTTAGGCATTGGCCCTCAACCAGGGACACACATCAGGATCTCCTGTGACTCTTACTAAAAATATAGACCCCACCTGGGTCCTGCCGAATCAGAGCATGAGCAGGTGGGCCGGGCATGTGTGTGTTCCAAATGCTCCCTATGATTCTGACAAGTGTCCCTGGAGAAGAGCCAGGTAAACACAGCAGTGGCCCCAGCTGCCTGCTTAGCCCTGAGCAGGAAGAGTCCCCTGGAGGGATCCAATTTTGCTATTTTATTAAAGAGCCTGTGGCTCCTAAAGGGGAGTCCTAAAGTTTTCTGAGTGTGAACGGACGGAGTAACGATTCTCAACCAGTAATGATCACAGACTATAGAGCACTGACCATGGGCCAGATACTGTTCCTAGCTTTTTATATCTAGTATCTCACTTAATCCTCACACTGACCTGTGAGATAGGAATTAATCTCTGCTTCACAGATGAGGAAAACCTCAGCTAAGAGCTGAAGCACCTTGTCCAAGGCTACGTGGCTAGTTAGCGTCAGCCGGGACTCAGACTCCAGAGTCAAGCCCTAAGCATGACCTGCATGGCCTCTCATTTGCATTGTGCGTCCCCACTTTTTTAAGGTAACCTGAAGCCACCTTGTAAGGGACCCTGTAGTGTAGATCTTTTCCCATTAACCTGTGAGAAAACTGAGCCTCAGAGAGGTTGTGCCTTAGGTGAGACCACAAAGCTGTTGGAGAGACTGAAGTGGGGCAAGAGCTGGGTTTCTTGACTTGTACCTCAGTGCTTTCTCAAGTGTACACACTGGTTAGCTGATCCCAGGTGAAGCTGTGGGGTGTGGCAGGAAAGGTGAGTTTCCATGGAGGTAGGACAGACTCCCCGGCCGACTCCTTCCAGTCCTTATGCAGAGGCCAGCCACTAGAGGAAGATGGAACTGGTTGGCCAACCTCAGAGAGAGAGAGAGTGTGTGTGTGTGTGTGTGTGTGTGTGTGTGTGTGAGTGTGACAGAGACAGACTGTGATTGGTTTTTGTGGAGTCCCAGAAAAGGCCAATTCCCAGGCTTGGCCCTGCCACTACCTCTGTGTCCTCTGGAATGAGAAGAAATCTCTGTGGTCTCCTCCAGTGTGAACATTTTGAGATTGAGACGGAGGTTAGGTAATGAAAGTACCTTGTACTTAATGACTAGCAGTTGATACTAGAGCCAGGACATACCCTAAGCTCCTTATAATTCTCACAGCTCTATGGAATAGGTAATGTTAGTCTTCCCATTTTACAGGTGAAGCGACTGAGGCCCAAGGCCACACACCTTATATGTGGCAGAGCCAGGATTTAAACCCAAGTCTATGATGCTTTGTGTAAGCACTCTATCGTTCACTGGTTGGAGGAGAGGTGATTGAGGGTCCCTTTGTCCTGTGCCTTCACTGCTCTTTCTGCATCTCACTCATGCATATGTCCCCAAAAGCGGGCTTACGTAGCTGGAGGGGAAAGGAGGCACTGGATTCTTCATGGCTTTTCACCAAATCAAGCATTCCAGAAGTCAGCCAGAGAGCCAAAGCAAGGGCCGAAACAGCCACCAAGAAGGTGTTTGTGTCCTGCCTGGCAGGTTTCTCTTAGCCTCCCAGCCTCCAGCAGGGGCCTGCTCAGTACCTCCTCCTGGGGAGAGGGAGGCTCAAGGTGGGCAGGTGTGGTTTCTAGTCCCCCACCATGACATCTCTGCCCTCGGTGGCGTGCATGCGGCGAGGCCTCAGGCAGAGGCAAGAACAGGATCCAGCCCTTCGGGTTCTCCTAGATGGTATCTCTTGTCTGTCTCAGCTACCACCATGGGCCATCGATCACTTCCTGACATCCACTGAGAGCCCTCTGGCGTGGGTTTGGGGGCTGAGCCTACTGCTGACACTTGTGTGAGGAAACAGCCCCTTCATCCCTAGTCCAGGACCTGTTGCTGCTTCTGGGAGCCCTGCCCCCACCCCAGCATGTTTCTGAAGTATGATTTTGGGGTTTTTTAAAAGATTTATTTATTTATTAGAGAGAGCACGAGCAGGAGGGGCAGAGGAAGAGAATCTCAAGCTGACTCCATGCTGAGCACGGAGCCGGACATGGAGCTTGATCTCAGGACCAGATCACGACCTGAGCTGAAACCAAGAGTCTGTCACTTAACCGACTGCGCCACCCAGGTGCCTTGAAGTAGGATTTTAAAGTATGTTAGAGTGACCTAGGAGGGTGTTTTGGCAATAACTTGTATAAAGGCTGATTGATAGAGTATCTTGATCATGTTTTAGAAGTTGCCAGGAATCCCCTGCTCCCAAAGCAGTCCTTGAGGGAGCATCCCTAAAAATGAGGCCCTGTGTTGAGATCAGTGACCAGATTGCTGAGGGGGCAGGGAAAGGGCAGGAGGCACGTAGTTAGTGACCTGTAACCCCCCTCCGCCACCCTACAGGCTGCATTTAGGACCCAGGACTAAGAAAAGCCCTCCTGTCTTAGAAGAAAGGGAGATGCAAGGAGCCCTCCTGCCCAGGGAAGGGGGACTATTAGGGGACACCGCACAAGTAAAACAGCTTGGATGCTGGCCGCAGGGAGGGGCCCAGTATAGAAGGGGCTGGTGGGAGCTAAGCAGCATGGCTAAAACCACTTTTAAAAATCCACACCGTCAGATTCACAGCTGCTTTTTGGAATTTTGGGAGCTGGTGCTGAGCTGAGTGAGGCCTGTCTGCCTTTGTCACCTGAAGAGAACAGTGTCAGCAGTTGGGCATTGTGGGAACTGGTGTACCCTCCCCATTGTTTCTAGTCTTTTCTGTGTGGGGGATGTCTAGGCATCTCTCAGCCTCTTGTTCCCCTGCCGACTCACCTGCTGGTCCGAGGAGCCCTTCCGTCCACCTGGCACTTCAGGGCCTACCCTTAGCCAAGGCCCAGATGCCCCTTGCTGTGGACCTGGGAGGACTCCTCTCTGTGGGGAGCCCCAATCAGACGTGTCTTGGCTGCAGGGCCCAGGCAGCAGGCCAAGAAGGGCCGGAAATGCTCCAAATACTCTCCTTCCTCCAATAGCTCAGGGGAGGGAGGCCCCTCAGAGAGGCCATTTTATAGTGATAGCCAGGCTAAATCCTTTGCTATGGGGGGATGGGAAATGGTGGGGAAGGAAGTACTTCTGAGGGAACCAAGAAAGCATCCTTCTACGTGAATGGGCTTGTTAAAATCCAATTGCCTGAGCGCTTGCCTTCTGCCGCCTCCCAGGCGGATGTGTGAGGAGTTCCTTTGCTGGGACACGAAGCTGTGTTGTTGGCAACAGTGATATCTGAACCTGACCTTCAGAAGAAGGTTAAAAATAGTGTTGTCCTGGCAAAGCCAGTCTCCGTCTTGGGGGGGGGCGGGCGGTGTGTGTGTACATGTACGTGTGCGCACGCAGACCTGTACACGCAGGAGCTTCTGAGCAAATAGCGTCCCCATCTGGTGCTTCTTGGGGGCAGCAGTGGTAGACAGAAGGGAAGAGGGCACTGTTCATCTCAAGTGGAACAGCCTCACCTGCTTTCCTGTCATTTGCAGAATATTAGCCAGGGTGTTTGCAAGCTGGAGAACAACTTCCCTAGTGGGTTTGGAAGTAGGTATATAGGGATGCCGTGCTCATGATCAGAGTTCCTTTGGCACCTTTCTCATGGCTCCTCTTCTTGAGCTTCAACCACATGCTGGGGGTGGGAGGGCCCCTGACCTCCTGTTGCTGGCCTCCTACAGTGAGGTCCAGTGTTGCTAACGAGGGGTCATCTCCCCTTCAATAACTCAAACGAGCACGGCACTTGGCTCTGGAGTTGCCACAGCACATTACTGTGCCAACAGCAAGCTTTGTTTATCCCTCCATTCCGGAGTGAGGTCTTGGTGTTGGCCCAGGTAGCGGATGAGGAAACCAAGGCTCCAAGAGGCTGTGTGTCGGAGTCAGTAACTGGCAGAGGCTGGCCCCCAGCCCAGGGGACCCTGGGAACAGAGCGCACCTCCCGTGTTCTGCCACCTCTTCACGCCCTGCCTTGGCAGGAAGCCTTGCAGCGATGAACTGGAGGAGTGGCCTGGCTTCCTCGTTCTCAGCCACCTGCTCACTGTCTTCTTAAGCCGAGCTCCCCTCGTTAGGTCCGTGCTGGTCCTCTCTGACACTCGGCCCCAAACCAGATGTTTGGCACAGAGGGAGCAAGGTGCACATCAGCAGCTGGGCAGGAGAGGAGGGGTGCCCACAAAGCGCAGGCAGCAAGAGGGATGCAGGGGGGAGAACAGCTGGTTCTGGGGCTACATGGCACCCATTGGCATCCTGCCCTCCCAGGTTGGGAGATCGTGGGCAACGAAGTCCCCAGGGGCCCGTAAAGCCTCTTGTGCCTGGTGTTCCTGTCCTGGGAGGGGGGGGCCGGTGCTCCTCCCCATCCTGCACGGAGGGGTCAGGGGTGGCCTGCACCTAGCTGTCGGGGACACAGTACTGAGTGCTGGCTGAAAGGAGCCCTTTGAAAGGCTCTTTGACACAAGTTTCAGATCCCACTCTGATGAGTGCCCCCCCTCACCCTGAAACCCACTGAACAAAAGCAGGTCTTGGGCCAAAGCTCCTGTCTCCAGCCCCTTCCCTATCCCCTCCCCCATCGTCCTCTTGATTTCCCAGAGGTATCTGTCAGTCACAGCAGGTGCGGGGCTGGGATGGGGGTGAAGCAGACCCTGGAGTGGAGTCCCAGAGCCTTGTACTATTTCACCCCTTGCTCCTTTCATGGTCTGCCGAAGAAGGCGGCTAAGAAGGGGGCTGGGCCCCAAACTAGTCCTTCAGCATTCTAGCCTAGAGAGGAGGAGAACAGACATTCTAAGAGACTGAGAGTGCCCCACTACCTCCCTGGTGCTGTAGGAATAAATGTACTTGATGCCCCTGAGCCCATCGGGGTGGGTAGTGGGTAAGAGCTCTGGCTCTGGGTTCAGGCAGATCAGCTCTAGGCTCAAGTCCTGCCTCTGCTGTTGTCCCGGTGCGACCTCAAGCAGCTAGCTTCGGTTTCCCTTCTGTAAAATGGGGAATTTGTGCCTACAAATGGGTCTGTGGTGAGGATTAAGTGAGGTGATGATGTCAGGTGTTTAACACAGGGCTGGCACAGCCTCGGTTCCCAGTAAGCACGACTGAGGCCCAGAAAGACTGCGTGGCTTGCCGCAGGTGCTCAGCTCCTTCAGTGCCCACCTTCCCATCGTCACATAAAGGAGGCTTTTCTGTTTCTCCCTCTTCTGGGCTGTTGCACACCAGTGAAGGCTTCCACAGGTCCTGGCTCTGTGCGAGTGACAGGGCCCTGGAGTTCACAGAGTCACTCCCTTGGCCAGTCAGTCACGGAGCACCTGCTATACACAGGGCCAGAGGCTGGTGAATGTTCTCGGCTGAGGCCGTTGCCCATCAGGAGGCAGCCATGTTGAGGGGAGGCTAAAGAGGCTGTGATGAATTCTCAGAGGCAGTGTTCATAAAGGTAAGGAGGACAGACAGCCTGGAGAAGGGCTGAGGGAAGTGGGGCCCCAGCACAGGGACATGTGGGGGGGGTATTGACCTTGCTGCTGTGGCGCCTGGGGGACCCTCCTCCAGGCGCCACAGCTCTGTGCTCTGTTCCGAGCACCTGCCCCCAGGGTCGAGGCATTTGTGGTCTCTGAGGCCCAGGGGCTGCCTGGTTACATTGTGTTTTTTGAGAAGACCTTTATCCCCTGCTGAGTCCAAACCAAGCTGAGGAGCCCCCACCCCCACCCGGCCGAGCTCTGTGTCTAAGGCTGGAGTGCATCTGCCTGTTGGGCCTCCCGCGGTGGGCACCAGCAAGGCCTCTCTGTGGCCCCAGCCAGCTGCCCCTTTCACCCCCCTGCCTCTCAGGATTACTTAGCCTTCACAGCGTCTGTCACTAAGATGCTGAGTGCATTCTTGACGGCCTCTCTTCAGGAAAGGCCCGGGCTGTGTGGCCTTGTAAGAAAGGCTCCATGCCCGGGTTAAGCCTCTGATTGTGGTTCTGCATGAAGAAACCATAAACCAAAGGAAAAGTGATGGTTCAGCTTTGGTCTTGGAGCTTTGTGTCAGCGTCTGCTTGCGTCCCCCAGCTCGGAATTGAATGTGGGCCATACAGGCAGGTGGAAAAGCTGCCCTTTGCCTCTGATTGCTGCATAGATTTTATTAAGAGTCAGGAAAAGTCCAGGGAGCCTCTCATCCTGCTCTTTAGGTGCTGGGCTCCGCTCTAAGGTTTGTCTCTTTAATACAGGGGCCTTGCCAGGGGGTGGGGGGCCCCCCTCCGCCGTGCATCTTCTTGGTTTATGACAAAAGCCCCAGTCCCTGGAAATCTTGGTTCTTCCACCGGGGCCAAGAGCTCAAGAGCGATACCTGGGTTTGTAGGCTAATTGCTGGGGAGGCCTGGTCCCTTACTGAAAGGTTTCTAATGGTCATCCCAGTGTCAGGGGGTCAGGCCTCACCCAGGGAGGGAGCAAGTTCTGAAGCACAGGGATGGCAGCCCGCACCTGCAGGAAGCCCTCTGCTGCTGTTGAGTCAGAGCTGAGTGGGCTGGCCTGGGCGCTGCTGCCTGCCGCTCGGCGGCCATTTCCTCACCCTTGGCCGTGGCGACTAGAGTCTGGTTTTCTCTCCTCCACTCACGGGTACAGGCAGCCTGCACCCAGGTATTAAATGACCCTCTCCCCACTTCTTTGCAAGGGCCTCTGTGCTCTGAGGACCGAGTCCTGCCTTGCTCCTGGGTGGGTCCCACCACATTGCCTCCCCCTTTCCTTCCTAAAGGGAACAACTCAAGGAAAGTCATCCTTGGTGCCACATTCTCTTTGCCTTTTTGACGCCCACAGGGACAGGTGTTTCCAGATTTATTTTCTATTTCCTGCACAGTGGTCCGCCCATGTTGTAAGGTAAAGTGGGCTGGGTTTAAGCCTTGGGCCCCTCCCGCCCGGGCGGAGACCTGTGGCTGGGGACTGTCCAGCCACAGTGACACGGCGCCACCTCCTGGCCGAGGTCCCCACCGCTTTTCCCGACACTTGCTCAACAGTTGCCAGAACAGTTTCTGTTAAAAAAAAAAAAGGCACTGGAACGATATTCTGAAGTCCGTTTCTGGTTGATACTGTAATGGCCGAAGCTGTTTGTACCAGCGTGGCTTTTCTGGGGCTGCCTTGCCAAGCCTCCGATTCAAATGGCTTTGTATTTCCAAAGCCTGAATTACCAAGGCAGGAATGAGCAGCTACAGTCTAGAAGCCAGGCCATTGGCCTAGAACCCCACACCAGGTGTGTTTCCCAAGGGGTTGGCGTGCCTGTGGCCTACGGGTCAGGCCTCGTGCCCGCGAGGGGAGAGAGGAGGAAGGACCACGGCCAGGGGAGGGAGGGAGAGTGTAGCTTCTTCCTTGGGGCTGCAGCTGTCTTCCTGTCTCTTGTCCCCGGCCTGGCCTCAGCTCTGCTGCCGCAGACCCAGCATCTGGGGATGCTGACCCTGGACAGAACCACAGCTCCACTAACTCGAAGGGGCCTAGGTGTCTCCTTTGTCTAGAACAGCTAGTTCTTCTGTGAAGAAGAGAACCAACCAAGGCTGGTCGGGGGGCAAGGGGGTGGCCTTGGTAACTTTTACTGTCGCGGGGACCTTCGGCATGCTACCGGCGTGGCGGGACCCCTGGATTCTATACCCGGCTCCATCTTTGAGTACCTCTCCCCTGCCGCGAAAGTGAGATCAGCTTCTCTGCACCTCATTTCCCAAACCAGAGAGTGGGGATTCCTGCTGCTTCAGCTGTAGAGAGGTGTTGGAATAAAGCTGCGCCCTCCACTATGGACTGTATTTGATGCTCTACCAAGCACCTGCTGTGTGCCCTGGTGGGGCTTACAGATTGGAGGGAGGTGGGCAAAGGGTACCTGTGGCCAGAGGGACCCTGTAGCTAATGCATCATCATTCCTTCTGCTCTAGGCCTGGTCTCCAAGTCCTCTCCTAAGAAACCCCGTGGACGGAACATCTTCAAGGCCTTTTTCTGCTGTTTTCGCACCCAGCATGTTGGCCAGTCAAGCTCCTCCACTGAGCTCTCCGCGTACAAGGAGGAAGCCAACACCATTGCTAAGGTAGCTCGGAGAGGGTGGTGTGGCGCCGGCAAGGAGGGGGCTGCTGGTGGGGGCCCCTGCAACTGTGGCATGTGGGCAGGGTAGTCGGCCCTGAAGTCTCAAAGCTCTCTGGCTCAGAGGCCTCTCCTCTGTCTTGCCCACATTGTCCATCTCCTTTCTCCTGGCTTCCATTGTGATATGGGCCATGTGGCTCTCTCTGTAGTTTCTGAGGGCCCCTGCGGTCCAGACCCTTCCAGGTTCCAGGAACTGTGCAAGGCCCTTTGCATGTATTGTCTCATGTGATTATAGCAGCCATGCAGGGAGATTCACAGAATATTCCCACTTACACACCTGGAAACTGAGATCCAGAGGGTCTGTGTAGCCCCCAAAGAGTTAATGGCTAATAAATAGTCAGAGTTTGAGCTCCAAGCTCTGTGGCTTAACTGCTGTGTTTGTTGTGCGTCCTGTACTATGCAAAGCTGTCTTCCAAGTTACTTGATTTCCCAGGAAGCAAGGAATTAAAATTCCACCACACTCTCGATACCCTTCTCCAGCCCTCTCACCTGTCCTGGGGGGGACATTGGGAAATGTGTGGGTGTCCTTGAGCCTCACAACAAGCAGAAGGTATGTCTGGCATTTCAAGGGTGGGGACAGCCCAGACCAAAACCCCATCTGCCCCCAAAGCCGTTGGTTCCTTCTTTCGGAAACACCAAGGTCGAGCTCTCCTTTTTCTCTCTCAAAACCAGGCTGAAGACATGTGCGTCAGTACATTATCCAGTAGGGGGAAATCAGTGAATAAAGTGCAACATGACAGTATTACTTAGCAATTGATTTTTACAAAGTTCATGATAACACGGGAAAGTATTGAGTTGCAACATTAAGTTGAAAAGCAGAATGTGAAATTGCATATTATGGGGGAAAAGCTGCTACAACAGGCTTAAAGGACATACACTAAAATGCCAACATTAAGCTTTTCTAAATGCTAGGATTTTCGTTTTTCTTCAGGGTTTCCATTAAGAACACGTTATCACTTTTTACAACCCTAACATTTTTATTACTAGCGAAAGGCCAGGGAAGCCTTCTGACCTTTCTGTACTCCACTACCCCTCACGTTTTAAGACACGCAGTGTGGGTGCACATTGGCATGCGTGATGTTTTAGAGGGGCTCAGCACCCGCTCCCCAAAAAGAGTGTCTAGAAAACACACCACAGTGAGAAGTTCTGATTTGGGTTCTGCCTCTGATTCCGGGTCCCCACATCAGCTACTGGAGTTCCCTGTTCCTCAGTTTGTCCAATAGAGAGGCAGTGACAACTGAGAACAGACACTGCCTTCTCCATCCTTCATCAAACCTGATGTCGAAAACAGCTCTGGCCTTTCCCCTTTCCTGTCCAGCTCTTAGGAAAAGTCATTTTTGGGGCACCTGGCTGGCTCAATCGGTAGAGCATGAGACTCCTGATCTCAGGGTCATGAGTTCAAGCCCCACGTTGGGCAGAGAGCTTACTTTAAAAAAAAAAAAAAAAAGTCACTGTTTTATGTCAGAACCTTCCAGGGGGCTGGGGTTTTGTGGAGAAAATGACCCTCTGGGCCTGAGGCAAAAGCAGTGGGCTTGAGCTGGGATGGCTTTGGCTCGTGGGCACTGACTGCCTCCTTTTCTCCAACAGTCGGATCTGCTCCACTGTCTCCAGTACCAATTTTATCAGGTATGTGACTTGGACCCAGACCTGTGGTCACATCGGGTGACGCCCGTATTCCTCAGCGCCTGGCTGGCGCTGCCTTGGAAAGCCATTTGTCCCAGATATTTGCTGAGGGCCCACTCACTGCAAGGCGTTAGATTTTGGGGGGGATAGCTGACCTCCATCCCACACCAGCCCCAGCCTGCATCTCAACGCCCAGATCACTTCATAGTCCAATGGGAGGCTGGAGCTGAGGAGCCAACTCTCTCTACCTCTTGGCCATCAAAGGGCGCCTCTTCTGGGTTGAAGTTGGGGGTCTTCTGTGTCTTGCAATGACCCTGGTCCTTCCCAGAGTTCTGCTGAGGAGAACACTTGGGCTTTCTTGGTGGCAGGCCTCAGCAGTCTGGCTCTGGTTTCAGATCCCAGGGACCTGCCTGCTCCCAGAGGTGACAGAGGAAGATCAAGGAAGGATCTGCGTGGTCATTGACTTGGATGAAACCCTTGTGCATAGCTCCTTTAAGGTAGTTCCATATCTGGAGTTCTTCCTACGCGCATCTCCGGCTGTCTTGTGTACCTAACTGGAGGTGCTCGGGGGCAGCCTGAAGCTGAGGGCGGGCTGGGGGGCCTCTGGCATTTTGTCCACACTGGCGTCACAGGTGCTCAGAGGCCACACTGAAGATTGTGGAGTAGGAATCCCTGCTCCCCCCAGTCACTGCCCACAGTCTTCGTCTGCCCCTAGTCACGTAGCCCAGAGAGCCGCCAGGGCTCTGGGCAGGGCAGGCCTGTGAGAGGGTTTGAATCAGCCTTGCACCTTGCCTCCCTCCATTCTGTCAGGATATCTGTTAACTCAAGAAGGCCCTGAAACAGCTCAGGCAGAATTGGGGGTGGTGGGAAGGAGGGAAAACTCGGAGGGGATGTTGTGCTCCTTAGTGGGGTGGTAGGATGAACTTCCTGGAGTCTCTGAGATCTGTTCCTCCCCAGCCCTCCCAGGGGACAGCGCCCCCAATTCTGCCTGTGGCTGTGGCAGGGACTTCTTGTCTGCTTCCCACCATGCTGACCTCATTAACTTTTCTGCCTTCCAGCCAATCAACAATGCCGACTTCATAGTGCCTGTAGAGATTGAGGGGACCACGCACCAGGTGAGCTGCCTGCCAGGCCACAGCCAGCCCAGAGGCCTCGGGCCCCTCCACCCGCCGATGCGCTCCGTCCATGGGGTCCTCTCCTGCAACTTCAGCCTCTCCTTTATTGGTACCTCTTGCACTCAGGGCTTTCTGATCTTAAGAACAGTTCAGCCTCTCATCCTCTCTAGCTGTCATCCTTTTTTGCTTTGCATCCAAGCTGTTTAAAATTAAATATGACTCAATAAGAGTAATAGCTGTCATTTACTGAATACCGCCTCCCGGTCAAGGTGGCCAGCACTGTTAAATGATTGCGTTTTCTCAAATCCTGAAGCCCTGGTGTCTCTGCCTGTTTTCTCTCTTCCCCATGCCCACCCACTCCGTCTAGCTAGTGGATTTCTTCCTCCCCGGCCCCGGCATCCCGTCCTCTGTGAAACTTCTCCACTTCCCCTCCCCTTAGGTCCCTGCCCTGGATTCCGCCCCAGGAAGTGCTCTCAGAGAGCACTTAAATCCAGGTCGGCTCAGCCTCTGGCCCTGCATAACCTGCTCAGTCCAGGATCATGCAGTGTTGATAACAAAAAAGCATTTACTCCAAATGCTTGCCCAGAAGGCCTGCCAGCAGGCCTGAGAGTCGGGGACCATCGGGAACAAGGCCCTGGTAGCCCTGGAACTGTTCTCTTGGCCTGGTGGAATAGACGAGTTACTTATAGTGAATGTGGGGATTGAGGCTTCCCTGAGGAGTCACCACTATCCTGTGTCCCTTCGAAGCTTTCGTCCCCAACACCACCAGCCCTCCCATCTGAGGTGGGATCAGGGAAGCACAGCCCACAGCTGATCAGGCCCAGCACAGCCCCTGCTCAGAACCAGGCTTGGCCCTGGACTGCCTAGCAACTGCCCAGCTGCCCTTTCCATCCGGCTGAGGTTATGGAGACGTACAAAACCTGCAGAGGGAAGAGGAAGGCATGTTTTCAAACAGGCAGATACGCACAGTGAACTCCTGATTGACAGGGAAAAAGAAGGCTGCCTCAGGAAAAAGGGCTGAGATTATGGTTGT